>NW_004955652.1:32032-39688 GCF_000276665.1 Chinchilla lanigera
ATTATGTGTTTCCTACAACAACCATTGAGAATAGTTAATGATTATTCAATAGGTCACTCATGTATAGCTCTATTTATCTTCTTTAGAAGTCATTTTAAAGATACCAAAGTATACTACAACAACTATTGATAATCTCCTACTTCTTTTATATGGAACTCACTATTATTTGTCTATTTGTTTTCCTGAGAAACTATCTTGTAGATAACAATATGTAAAACAATAACCATTGATAATTTTGTATCACTTTGTCTGTAATTTGGTAAGCCCCCCCATTATTATGTTATCCTTCTTTTACTCTTTAAAATAAAATAGAAAACAAACAAACAAAAAACAACAACAGCAACAAAAAACAAAAATTGAAATACTTAGGAATCAATCTAATGAATGAAGCAAAAGATCTATACAGTGAAAACTACAGTACTCTGAAAAAGGAGATTGAAGAGGATTTCAGAAAATGGAAAGATATTCCTTACTTGTGGATAAGAAGAATCAGCACTGTGAAAATGGCCATACTCCCAAAATTGTTATAAAGATTCAATGCAATCCCAACTAAAATACCATTAGTATACCTCACAGATCTACAGAAAACAGTCCTTAAATTCATCTGAAACCAGAAGAGACCCAGACTAGCAAAAGCAAGCCTGGGCAACAAAGACAATTCAGATGGCATCACAATCTCTGACGTGAAAGTATACTACAAAGCAACTGTAATAAAATCAACGTGGTACTGGCAAAACCAGACCCAAGGATCAATGGAACAGACTCGAAGATGTAGCCACAACCACAAACACACTCAGCCACCTTGTCTTTGACAAAGGATCCAAACACGTTCACTGGAAGAAAGACAGGCTCTTTAATAAATGGTGCTGGAAAAACTGGCTTGCCACACACCAAAGATTGAAACTACACCCATGTCTATCACCCTGTACCAAATTAAAGTCAAAATGGATTAAAAATCTAAATATTAAAACAGAAATATTAAAGCTACTGGAAGAGACAGTAGGTAAAAATATTGAAGACATAGTGGTAGGCAGAGAGTTCATGAGCAAAAATCAAACTGCACAGGATATTCTTCAAAGAATCAAAAATTAGGATCTCACCTTATTGAAAAGTTTTTGCACATCTAAAGAAATCACCAGCTGGGTAAAAGAAAACAAATTTGGAAAAAATTTTAACTAACTGCCCCTTGGACAAAGGACTTCTATCTAGATCATATAAAGAGTTAAAAAAAAATTAGGCTCCCAATTTCAATGACCCAATCCAAAACTGGGTCTCTGGGATAAATACACATTTCTCAAATGAAGAAATACAAATGACAAGCAAGTATATGAAAAATGTTCAACATCATTAGTCGTTCAAGAAATGCAAATTAAAACAGCACTGAGATTCCATCTCAGCCAAGAAGGATTGGGTATCATCAAGAAATCAACCAACAACAAATGCTATAAGGGCTGTGGGGAAAAAGGAACCCTTCTCCACTGTTGGTGGGAGTGTAGACTGGTACAACCACTGTGGAAATCAGTCTGGATATTCCTCAGTAAAGTAGGATTAGAGGTCCCATTCAACCCAGCTCTTCCCCTTCTGGGTATTTTTCCAGAAGAACTAAAAAAATCACACCACAGTGATATATGTGCACCCATGTTTATTGCAGTGCAATTTGTAATAGCTAAATCATGGAAACAACCCAAATGCCCATCAGCGAGGAATAGATAAAAAGATGTGGTATTTTTATGTAATGGAATACTACCCAGCTATAAGGAAAGATAAACTTGAGGCTTTTCTAGGTAAATGGACTCCAGTAGAGACTATACTCATAAGTGAAATAAATAAGATTCATGTGTGTAAACATTGTATTGTCTCCCTAGTATAAAAACCTGAGAGAGTAAATGAAATCTGCAAGGTACAATAGATAGTGTGAAAGGGAAGGAAACTGCTCAAAAAAGAAGAACAACTGGAGTGAGGGAAAGGAGAAAATAAAGAATGAGAAATACATATATATATATATATACATATACACACATATACACACACACACATATACAAGATTGCTGGGATAATTGTACTACTAATTTCTATCACTTTCTTGAAAGTAACAGTTGCTATTTAATTGTTTGATCATTCTTAAATGTCTATATTTGTTCATCTGAGTAACCAATATGAAGATAACAGTGTGAAACACAACCATTGTTAATTTTTTATCACCTTGTCTGAAATTCTGTATTATTTATATCGTTTTTACATTGGTTCCTTTATGTTTGTGTGTTTGTTGATATGTTTTGGTTTTTTATTTTTAAAAATAAAATTAGAAAATACAAATAAAAATTATAGGCAAGAACTGAAGAAAATTAAATAAAAGAAAATTAAATAAAAGTACTGAAGAAAATTAAATAAAAAAATAAAGTGTGTGAGCTTTACAAAGACTTTTGTCAGTGGTAAGATAAAGGATGCTTTGTCATCACCACTCTAAGTGCCTGTTAGAACTCACTTTAGTTCCCAGAGACAGGCAAAGTATTCCTTAATGCACGGTAGAAACCCAATTCCCAGGTAACCAGCCAACCAGTTTTGCTTTGCCAGAGTCTCAGGACAGAATTTCATTGTGTGCCTCAATTCAACCACCTTACCTTCCTCTAGGGCCATTTCATTTCCCCATTGGCTCTTTGATCGGCTACTCACTAGTGACCTTGCTGCCTTTTCCTGTCTGTGTGGCTTTCCTCATTGATTTAGCCTGGATCAACCTGAGAACTTTACTCAATATTGTCTCCAGGTATACACTACCTACCTACACCTCTGTACCCTATTGAAGAACCTTTTCCATTCTGGATGCACTTTCTATGATCCAAATGATCACCTGCTGGACATTCTTTAAGGTCAGGACTTTGATTTGTCTGTTTGTAACTTCTCCACCATGTTTTCCAGCCACTTGGTACAGATGGTAGTGGAAAGATGACATAATAGTTGCTTTTCATCATTTTGTGGGAAATGAATTTTTAGTGCTTTTTGGACATTAAGACCATTTCATAGGCTTTAGGGTTTGAGAATTTCACAATGTGCAGCCCATCACTGGCGGAGTGATGAAGGAAATGTCCAGCAAGTGAAGGTATAGTTGGGAGGAGGTATTTGTATTAAAATTATTTATGTACTTAACACCGGGCATAAGTTTCCCCCCGCCGATTTTTTTCCTTTTTTTTTTTTCACTATTTAGTATATAGTTCAGGTTGACGATTCATTCTCAGTGATTCTCGTGCCTCTCCCTGCCAAATGCTAGGATTCCAGGTGTTCACCACTACACCTGGGTAAAACCAAGGTTTCTGAGGTCTTGATTTTGGGTATTTTTCTCTCCCAGCATGGTAGTAAATAAAAATGATTGCCAACAAGAACTGTGCGATTATTCACACTGGCAACTTCTGTACTACCCAGGGTCTCAGAGACCTCTGAAGCTTTTGGTTGTGCAGTAAATCTTCACTATGACTCATGTGCAAGGCAAGCTCCCTTGCACCATGGGACACTTGTTTTTCCTCCCCAACCTGAGCTACAGTTGCCGGGAGGATTTTTTTTTTTTAATTTACTCTTGATTTCATGCATTGAGCCAATCACCAGACCATCAGTTGTTTGTTAGATGCCAATATCTGTGCTTGGTTTTGTTAGTGAGAAAAGTGTAAGATATTTGTGCCTGGGTCACTTAAGGAGCCGATAATCTAGGATAGAGAAGGAAGATACAACAACAAATCACTAAAGGATTAATAATGTGTGACTTTATATTGTTCATGTTTTATGTGCATATTCATAAACTACCCTTTTCAAAAAATGAAACATTCAAAAAAGAAGTAGTGATCTACGAAATCCACAGTAATGTATAAAATATTTGGAGAGTTAACCATGTATTGATATTTGCATCCTCAGAGGCTTGTTAATGCAGATGGGCTTATAATGGTTTTAGTTGCTTATAAAATTCACAGAAGTATGTGTAGTTCCTACCCTAAAAGGGATTAGTAACTTGGAGAGGGGGTGAACGGCAGGTTCATCTCATTTATTCTTTAGGCCTTATGCTTTTTTGTTGATTTGTTTGTTTGAGACAAGGAATTGCTATGTAGTTCAGGCTGGCCCTAACCAATGTAGCCCAGGTTGGTCTCAAACTCGTGGTGATCCTCCTGCTTCAGCCTTCTGAGTGATGGGGCTTCAGGTGTGTACTACCACACCCAGCAGGTCATATTCTTAAGTGGTACCTATTAGATAGGAAGACTGAAACAACTCTTTGCATTCATAAGTCTATAGTTTCCCTGGAGGATTTCCTAAGTTGCTATTTTCAGGACTACCACCAGAGGTCACTGAAACCTTCCAGTTAATGAGGGTCCCTGAAAAGAATGGAGAAAAATGCTATGGTTTCAACATCCATGTATTTAAGGTTCCATATAGACACAATGCTTAAAATGTTCTCTCTTTTTTCTTTTCTCTTGTATTTCTTTCTTTTTTTTTTTTTTTTTTGAGACAGGGTTTGACTATGTAGGACAGGCTGGCCTTTTACTCACTTATGTAGCCCAGGCTGTCCTCAAACTCACGGTAATCCTCCTGCCTCAGCCTCAAGAACGCCGGGATTATAGGCATGTACTACCATGACTGGTTTAAAAAGTTCTTACTATCCCATTAAATCTTCACAACCACTGTATGAAGCAGTGCTGATAATCTCAGTTGTATGCAGAATAAATCTCTAGAAGGTGATGATATGTGTGTGTCTATCTCTTGTCTTTAGATTTGTCTTGGAACTAGAAAGAAGGTGGCTCAACATCAGGCCCTTGCTCTGAAGAGCTCACAAGGCCAACCACTGGCAAATTACTACTTTGGTTGCAATGGATGGTCCAAAAGGATAATCAAGGTGAACCTTGTCGATTTTCTTTGAGTAATCACATTCTCTTTTCACAGTGTAATTCTAGATTTTAGACGAAGATTAACTGGATTTTGGGGAAGACACATTGAGAGGCCACCTGTTTTTGGAGGTAAGTAGCTGTATCTGAATTGGCCCAACTAGAATTAATAATCATGCCAATCATGTGGATATTGGTGTCATTAATTTTCTCCATTGTGTATATGGTAGGTAATTAGGAGTGATTAATCCATAATAATGAATCCAGTGATTAATTTGGACATCTTACTGGATTTTGAAGCTAGATGATACCTCAACTTCTTGCTGGGCTTATTGGAGTTTAGGTTTTATTTCTGTACACTGAAACCCCAGGGCTGCTGGGATGTAGCTCAATGGAGAGTGACTTCCTAGCATGTGTGAGGCCCTGGGTTCAACCTCCAGCACGGAAAACAGTATAATTAAAGTCAGGGGTGGTGATTCATGCCTGTAATCCCAACAATCAGGAGGCTAAGACAGGAGGATAGTGAGTTCAAGGCCAGCCTGGGCTACATCATGACTTCCAGAGCACCCTGAGCAACATAGGCAGACCCTGGTCCCCACAAACCAAAAATTAAAACACATCTTAAGGTGGACTTTAATTCAAACTCCGAAGAGCTTCCAGAGCTTTCTGTCTTTGAAGGAAGGGAAAATGCAGATCTTGCCGCACCACTTGAGAAGCAAAGACTGAAATTCTTCTGCGTTTCAGGGGTGGTGCTGCGGTCCTGTGAGTGCAGGAGTCCTGGAGCTGGCATTGCAGAAGAGCCTTGGGGAGAGCTGGAGGAAGGTCTGTTCTTGATAGGAGGGAGGGAGAGGGTCTTCATGTCTTTGTAAAACTTACTATTCATCTACCTTTGAGGCCCTTCCCTTGATAAGCTTCTGAAGTCCTAGGCAGAATTTTTGTGTCTTATAATACAGATTTTCACTCTCTGTAGTATCAGTTAGAAACTTTAAATGTGAAAATTGAGAATTGATTTCCGACAAAAAGCTTAGAATAAGGGAAGAAGTAATATTTCTTTTTTTTAAAATAAGGTCTCCCTGTATAGTTCAGACTGACCTTGAACTCATTGTGTAGTCTAGGCTCCCTGAAGATCCTAGCACTTGGCAGGGCTGAGTCAGGAGGACTGCTGCGAGTTTCAGGCCAGCGTGTGCTACAAAGAGAGTTCAGTGCAACCATGAACCGCACAGTGAGATTATGTCTCAAAAAAAGGAACTAGCTTTATTGTTGCGTGGGTTGTCTCACACTGGAAAGGTGAGGCAGGATGGTCAGCCTGGGCAATGTAGCAAGACCGTTTCGCAAATAAAAAATAAATCTGCTGGGAATGTAATTCAGTGCAAAGGCCCTACACTCAAGCCCTAGTACAAAGCCAAAGGAAATGACATGAAATGAAACCAAACCAAACCAACCAAAACAATAAGAACAAAAGCCGAAAACAGAAATTGCTTTATGGTAAAACAGGTCTTCAAATACAGAGTTCTTGTAGTCTTCAATTATCTCAGCAAAGTCATTAAGGAGAACCATGAGCCAGGGCCCGTGCCATGCACCTGCAATCCCAGTACTTGGGGAGGTTGTGGCAGGAGGGTCGCAAGTCTGAACCCAAGCCGGGCAACTTAGTGATTTAGGGAGACCTTGTCTCAAAAGTAAAAATGAAAAGGGGGCTCAAGATGTAGCTTAGTGCCAAGTCCTTGGGTTCAATACCCAATACCACAAAACAAAGACTGTTTCATACTCTTTTATAAGCGTACATTACTTTTTCCACTCATGAAAGGGTTTAAGCAGGAAGAGAGTGAGCTAGAGGTACCTAGAAAGGATGTGTCAATTTATTCTGAGCTTTCCTAGAATCCATGCCCTTAGCCCTCGGGGTGTGAGTCTGAGGAAGGGCTGTTAGTGAGTGGTGCAGGGGAGTCTCCCGTGGCTGATGTGCCGGTAGCAGCCAGATCATCTGCACCATCTCCAAACCATTCTCAGTGTGTGATTTCACCCCCTGACTTCACTGGGAGCTGCTGGATGGAGCCAACTGGAGGCTGGTCTGAGTTCTGGGTTCAGCTGGCCCCTTATCAAAGTGGCAACAGGCACCTGCTGTCTCCTAGGGATGTCAGGACTGGAATCACTCATCAGCCACTGTAGCCTGCAGCATCTACTGCTCCACTCTACTGGTGTATTCATCCACGGAGGCCGCTGGAGTCACTCTTAGTAACTGGGCCTCTGTGGTCCGAGCCACCTCTCTCACACCATGAGCTGGGATTCAGGAGAAGGCACCGTTTGCCACTTCCCTTTTTTGTGTTGAGGTGCCTCTCTGTGCTCTCCCCTGGGCTCCAAATCTACCTTCAAAATGTTGCTTCATCCCGGGGACCCACTTCCGTTCCTCTCATCCCCGTGTTTCTATAGTCCGGCATCTGGACTCCAGATCTCGGAGAAGCTGAGTTGCTGTTCCTCACCACTGGGCCACCTCCCTGGAAGTCCTTTTATACATATATTTTTAGGCAAATAGTTAAGTTAAAACTAAAATGTGAGATGAGGACATTTCTAGGAAAATGTCCTTTGCTCTGCTTATAGAAATCCAGAGTGTCTCATGTTGGGTGCTGCCTCTGTAGGCAGAAAGTTCTATAACAAGAAAAGTTCTGAGTTGATTGATGCTTGTTCACTTCATTTTACAAAGTGGTAATTAGCAGTGGAACACAGACCCAGTGAGGAGACATAGATGCCAGAAGTGTGGGACCTTCAGGATTTAATTCAAGTATGTGGAGATGAAAGCATGAGG
>NW_004955652.1:43104-48849 GCF_000276665.1 Chinchilla lanigera
TCGGTTCAGCCTTTGGACCTGGAACATTCCATGACTCCACTGCCTCCTACAGGAACTAAACTTCCTTCAGTGATGCAGGAGAGAGCCTCTCAGCCTACAGAGCCATCTACAGAGGAGCAGCTCATCGGACAGTACCACATGAGATGCCACGTCCGACAACACCAGGACAGGAGCCCGTTCAACCTCGAACACCCCCCAGTGTCACCATCTGACCGCTGGAAGCAGAGCTTGTCATTAGTGTAGTGCCCTCTACAGAGACTGAACATTCTATGGCCCTGCAAGACATTACAGTTTCTGCTCAAGCACCAGGAGGTGACACTTGCACATCCAGAGCAGGTGCAGGCTCAGCCACCAAACCTGAGTCCTGGAAACATTCAGGCCTTGAACATAGGACGTTCGCATAACTTCTCTATCTATTCTCAACTTTATCCACCTTTACAAGAGACCCCACGTTAGCCTTCAGAACAGCAATGAACAGGAATTGACAGGCCAGTGTGCCTGCAAAGACCCGGGTTAGGAAGCAAGGAGAGCTATTATCTTAAATTATGAACCTTGAATATCAACTCTAGAGGTTTGATAGACAGATATGGAGAGACAGAGTTTTCAAGCAAGAGAGCAAAATGATTGAAACAGGAGGGCTCTGTTAGACTCCACATGCAGTGATCTGGAGGGGAAAGTTGAGTTCAGGGAGACCATGTAGAAAGCTCTAGGAAACCTGAGGATACAATGAGAAGCAGCTGAGCAGAGTGGTGGTGGGGTTGGAGGATGCTGGGAGCGCTGTCTGATCCAATGAATGGCAAAGACTTGGGGGGCAGGGGGGGCAGGAAAGAGCAAATCCTATGAGGCCCCAGATTCCACCCTGGATGGAGAGGAGAATGTGGTGGTATGACAGGTGGCAACAGCGAGTAGGAGGGAGGGCCAGTTTGAGGGAGAGAAGTTCTGTTTCAGCCTCCTTCACCGGTGAGCACAAAGCGATCAGAATGCATCTGGTTGTGTGGCAGTGTTCCCTAGGCTCGGGAACTGATTGATTTCTTCCCCACCCAGCCCCAGAAAGAGTGTACGTAGACCAAAGAGGAAAGATATTGCTAAGGGGTAAAGAATGAGTTTCTGCAAAATTGAGACTAAACTGTAGTTCAAGGCAGACTGGCAATGAACTCCTGGCAAACCTTGGGCCTCAGCTTCCTAAGTGCTGGGATTACAGGTGTGCACCTCTACTCCTGGTTTAATAGCTTCTCGTCAGTGTGTGATAGATGCCACTCTTAAAAAAGTCACAGATGTATAAGGAGTAATGTGAAATCCATACCCCTGTGTCCTTGATCACCCTGTCCCCGTTACTCTCTCACCCAGAAGTTAAGCTGTAGTACCACTCTGGTGTGTGTCCTTCCTTCTTTGCACTTTTTCCCCTGACAAGGTGATGGTTTACTCCCTGCTTCGTGGTTCCTGCTTTTTCTCTATGCATCAAGTCCAAGCGGTTTTCCCACCTGAGCACATCAGTTCCTCTGAGCTCCACTTGTCCTGATCCTTCCACTGCCAGCGGAAGCTTCCCCAAAGGGTACTGAGGTGAAGCTCTGGTGCCTCCTGGCATAGGGTTTCTTTCTTCTTATTTGCTAGTGATGATATATTTTGGCCCATTTTTCTGTTGAATTATTTATCATTTATGTATTGATTTGCAGAAGGAGTCAGTTTACATACAAGTGATTTTGGGAAAAAATACTTACATTAAAAGTAATTGATGGGCATTATTTATCCAGGAGATTAGACAGACAGGAAGTTTGGTTTCTGAGGGGAAGTCTCATCATTTGTGCTAGCGTCTCCATATTCTTTCTTCATTGTGCACACTGGGGAGCGGTTAGTTCTGAAAATGAAAAAGCTGCTTTCTTATCTGTCTTTGAATATCCTGGCGATTGCCAGGATTTTTAGTTATTCTGCTTATTCCTGTCTCAGCTGTTCAAAGATATAAACTGTTTTTTCACAGAAATTTTCAAGGAATTCCTTTCATGCTATTCAAGAAGGGACACAGAAAACAAACCACTGGGCTCAGAAACTGTATCTTCTTTCCAAATATGAATACAGAAACTTCATTGTAAGATCCTTGTAGGTACAGAATTGTGAAGTCCACATTTCTGAGAAAACACATAAAATTTCATGTGGATTTGGAGTATAGCTCAGTGGTGGAGCTTCTTGGCATGTTTGAGGCCTCGGTTTCAATCTGCAGCTCTAGAAATAAAAAAAAAGAAAACTATCATCGATCTTGGAACAACACCGTTGAAATTTATGCACAGAAAACATGATTACATGCTTAATGAATAAAAGTGAAATAGCCAGTAAAGACCTTTCATGTACCCTAATGTTGCACAATGAGGTAACCACTACTCTGAGTTTAATATGTATCTTTCCAGATTGTTCCCATGAATTTTCCTACATATATATTTACATACAGCAAAGTAGGTTTGTAGGTGCCTGTCATCTTTCCTTTTTACCTAAATTTTAATATCCTCCAATTTGAGTCTTTCACTTTTGATACATCAGGGTTTCTTCCTGCCCATACGTAGAGGGTTACCCTGTTCACTTAAACTCCTGTAATATTCCATAGTGTGTGCATGTCATGGTATATTTATTTATTTGTTTGTTTGTTTGTTTTGAGACAGGGTCTCACTATGTAGTGCAAGCTGGCTTTAACTCATTTACGTAGCCCATGCTGGCTGTGAACTCACGGCAATCCTCCTCCTTCAGCCTCGTGAGTGCTGGGATTGCTGGCATACACCACAACTGCAATAGTGTATTTATTTCATTTATTCCAATTTTGGGGGGTTTTTTTGAGACAGGTTTTCGCTATGTAGTGCAGGATGACCTTGAATTTGCTTATGAGGCCAGGCTGACCTCAACCTGAACTTGTGGCCATCCTCCTGCCTCAGACTGCTGAGTGCTGAGATTAGCGGTGTGCACCGCCACACCCAGCTGTCAAGGTATATTTAGTCATTTCCCTATTGATGGATGTTGGAAGTATATCCAGGTTTTTCCCCATTTTTAAAAATTAGTACATTGCAGTATATAATGATTATTCCACATGGGTAGTGAGTTGGTACATAATACACGTACATAATACTGTACAACTTAATTCCTTTTCTCATGCTCTTTCTGCTCTCTCCCCGCCCTCCATCTCTTGATCTTCCCTTTGAGAAAGCTCTATCCATCCTTTCTATTACCTACCTTTAATTTTGGTCTTTATTGATACTTCGGGTTTCTCATATGTGAGAAACCATGAGATAATTAAGCATGAGTGTGTCCTTTATTTCACTTAAAAGTATGATCTCAAGGTACATCTATTTTTCTATTCAAATGTATACAACACAGAGCTTCAAAGAACTAAGTTCCATTTATTTAGATATTTAATTTAACCGTGGTTTCTAGTTTTCAATGTACAGGTCTTGCACCTATTTGGTCATATGTACTCCTAAGTGTTTAATTCTTTTCACCCCATGGAATAGTTTTCTTAACATCATTTTTAATTTTCTTTCTGGTGCTGGGGATGGAGCTCAGGATCTTGCATGTGCTGGAAAGCATGCTACATTGAATTACACTCCAGCTCAAAAATTCAGCCAATTTTTGCATAAGGATCTTGTGTCCTAGAACCTTTAACCTTTTAATCTTAGTTTTCTTCTATGTATGCATTCACTATTGTTTTCCTACTTTCTTTTGATTTGTTTATTGATTGATTGATTGATACAAGGTCTCACTATGTAGTCCAGTCTGACCTTGAACCCATAGTGATCCTCTTGCCTCAGCCTCCTGAGTACTGGGATTACAGTTGTGTATCGCCACCATGCCTGGCTTGTTCTTTCATTCTTGTACTGGGACTGAGCTACATCTTTGTCCCTCGCTTTGTTTTGATTTTTGATACAGGATCTCCTTAAGTAGCTAAGAGTCCAGGCAGGAATCCTCCTGCCTCCCAGAGTGCTAGGATTACAGGCATGCAGCACTATGCCTGGATTCTTTGTAGTTTTCTACATGTCAGGGCATTTCATCTGCAAATAGACCTAGTGTGATTTGTCCTTTCAACATGGATTCCTTTTTGTTTTCTCCAACTGCCTTAACTGGAACCTCCATGCAAATTTTAATAGATATGAGAAGAGGAGATCCTTGCCTTGATGTTAGCTATGGTGTTTTTTCTGTCTTTTTGCAGGTTTTCTTAGGTTGAGATGATTCTTTCTAGTCCTGGTTTATGAATGTTTTTATAATGAAAAGGTGTTACTTTTTAAATGTTGGCACTGCACTGATTGAGCTGACCATATTTCTTTTGTTCTATGAATATGGTGTCTTATGTTGGGCCAACCTTGTATTCCTGGGCAAATCTCATTTGTTCATGATGCATAGTATTATCTGTATACTCTGTTGAATGTGATTTGTTAGAATTTGTTGAGGAATTTTACGTCTGTTTTCATAAGAAATTTTGGCTCATAATTTTCGTGATTTCTTCCTGTGATTGTTGTATGGGGGCAGTACTGACTCCTAGAATGAATTAGGAAATACTGTGTCCTCTTTTGTATTTTGAAACAGCTTTTGAAGGATTGATGTTATTTCTTCTTGAATTAGTTGGTAGATTTCACCAGTGAAGCCATCTGATTCTGAGATTCTCTTCATCCCACCAAAGAAAAAACAAAAGACTTTTTTGGTGAGATTTTTTGATCAATAACTCAAGCTTTTTATTTCAATAGGTATGTTCAGATTTTGTTTCTTCTTAAATGAGTTTCTAGGGCTATATCTATTTCATCCAGATTATCTAATTTATTGGCTGATAAATTTTCAGTTTTCCCTTAACATCTATTCCATGTCTGTAAGGTGAGTAATAAACTCCTTTCCCCTTTTTTGAGAGAAAGTGTCATTACTAGTTCAGGCTGGCCTTGGACTTGCAGGGTTCCTCCTCTCTCAGGCTCCCAAGTGCTGGGATTATAGGCATGTGTCACCATGCCTGGCTCTATCTTCTCCATTGGTATTGATGTTTTTTCTGAGACAGGATGTCCCTATATAGTTTATTCTAGTCTTGAACTCACTGTGTAGATCAGGCTGACCTGGAACTCACAGCTATCCTTGTGCCTCAGCCTTCCAAATGCTGAGATTATAGGCATGCACCACAGTGGCCAGCATTTTTAATCTTTTAAAAAACCAATTTTGGGTTATGTTGATTTTCTCTGTTGTCTTTTATTCTCTATTTCACTTTTTTCTGTTCTCTTTATTACTTTCTTCTGTCAACTTGCATTGAAGTTGCTGGCTTTTTTCCTCCTTTATTCAGGAGAAGTTTATATTATTGATGAGAATTATTAATATTTGTACCTGTGTCTATATTTTCTCTCTGCACCTTGCTCTAGCTAGGTTCCTAAAGTGTTGGTGCTGTGTGTCTTCATTTTCATTGGTGTCAAAGTATTTCTTTATTTTCCTTGTGATTTCTTGTCGGTTGCTTATATGTGCTTACTTTCTATATTTGTGAATTTACCAGACTTATTTCTGGTATTGATTTGTGAGATCATTCTACCTTGCTTAGTGAACATACTTTGTATACTAGTCCTTTTAATGCACTGAGAATGAAGGTAGGTGTGATGACACGTTTGTAATCCCAGCATGGGAGGCTGAGGAACGAGGGTTGTGAAGGTGCTTAGTTCAATCCTCACTCCCACCAAAAAAGAATGAGCCACTCCTCTATACCTCGGGGAGAAGGCCCATGTCAGCTCTCACAGCCCACTGAAGAAG
>NW_004955652.1:52228-53419 GCF_000276665.1 Chinchilla lanigera
AGTGAGCCAGCCTTTGCAGAACCCAACACCGCCTGAGAACTGAACCGGGCCTCCCAGCTCATTCTCACATTGCTCTGCTCCTTCTTTGTTCTCATTTCCTTCTCCATGGTGTGAAATTGATTTTCATGTCTCTGAATTCCTCATATGGATGGCCTTGGCTCTGAGGAGTTCCCAGTGAAATATTCCATCTAGGATGGAGACCAATAAAAATAATAAAACATAAAGAGCCAGGCTTTGAGACCCATGGCATTACAATTTCTAATTTGAGGCAGTTAAGAAATGGATAACTATATATTTTAAAACATTTCTCCATTTTACTAATGAAGCACACAAGGAAGGTAGAAGGTAGACTGATAGTTATTGCCTTATTTTGACTGTTTCTCATTAACAGGTCACTTAAGATAGTTCTTCAAGTAACACTTTAATGTTCTTTTCATTCCTGAATCTTCAAGCTAATATATGCAAACAGAGACTTAAAAGTACAGAATATTAAACAAGATGTTTGTATTTCACTCCTGTATGTATGTTATAAGGAAATGCCAGTTCTTCATTGTCAGCTTGTTTTAAATTGTCCTTTATTAGTCCAAGTGATAGCAATACCATAACATTAAATAGAAACAACTTATTATTCATTATATTGTAAATCTCTGTGTGCTATGTCCTAGTTCTGTCTCACTCACAGAGGATATATATAAAAACCACTGCTGTAGAGTGTATTACTTTGTTCTCTCCCTCAATAATTCAGTTTAATAGTACCTATATTTTTAAAGCTGCTGAAACTGATGCAAATATGTAATGTGTACCATAGCAGCTCAGACCCAAGAAGATATTTCTTACTTCCTACGTTCATTATTGAATCTAGGATCTCCTAAAAAGTAAGAAATCAGTTTCTGTTAGTGATAAGCCATGTGCTCATTAGAAATGTGAGGTTCAAGCCCCAGCGACTTCTCTGGCTGGGGGTAGCACCTGTGGCCTCTTCCTGCATGCACCCTGCACCGAGTGAACGAGTGCTCCAAGAGCTGCTGGTACTGCGGTTTGAGTCTGCGTTTTACTTCCACCACCACTGTTCCCAGCTGAAACTCATGGAGAGAGCCAGGTATTTCCCACCTACTTCCTGGGGGCAGAACAGGCAACCCAGGACCCCGCCACCATTACACACTGAGTCTGTGCCCTCCTGGCACCTGCGGCAGA
>NW_004955652.1:83611-92641 GCF_000276665.1 Chinchilla lanigera
TAATTCCTTTGTAGTGGCTGTGGCGCCACCTATTGGAGACTATGTGCCATGGCCAATATGGCACTGGCCCTTACAGGCCAGGTGCTAAGCCCCACCCTTCTTCCCGGAGTCAAGTTACAACTTCCTACTCCCCTTTATGTAATATCCTGTTACATTTTCCCACACTCACACCCAATGCTAGCCTGCTCTGTCAGCTAGCCCACTCCCTAAACCCCACCTCTAGCCTGACCATATTTAACCATTGTCCACACGACCCTTCCCCTAGAAGATTCTCTTTCTTGGTCAATCTTCTCCGTGCCCTTAAGCAATAAAAGTGTTTTATTGTTTTACTACTTTCTCTGTGCGCTGCCGGCCGGACACCTTTTATTATTGGTGCCGTGACTCGGATCGGTGGGGGCTGTGTGGCCTTGCTATGGGAAAGGACTTTCTCTCTCTTGGCTTAAGCCCCCCCCCCCCCCCCACCCCCCGCCTGCCAACAAGCCACTTTTCCTTTGTCTGGATATTTGCTGTTGCCAGCCTACATGCAACACCGGCTTACTTCAATTCTTACAGGTGAGCCTCTCTTTCCGCTCCGAGGTGTCTCCTTTATAAACCTATAAATCACAGGCCTGTGTTGAGACTCCTTTTCGGGACTACTGTGTCCCTTCCGTCCTACGGGACTCCCTTCTGCCTTCTCGGTGACGACTGGGAGGGTAGATTTGGGCACTCTCTCCTCTCTCGCATCTCTGACAGGGTGATGACTCTCTCAGGGGTGATGAGATGAGCTGCTCTAGCCTCTGGCTCACCTTTGATTTGGTCATAAAATGGGAAAGATTTATTCCCATCCTCCCAAAACACATTCCGTTCGGTTGTCTCCTGTCCAGCTTAACTGCTTTGAGACTTGGAGACACACTCAGACCAAAACAATCTTTTATGGCCAGACGGTCTGGCCTTGCTACAAACTAAACAATGAGAACCACTGGCCTGCGGATGGCGCTCTTGATCTTACTATTCTTAGAGAACTAGATAACTCCTACTATTGCAACAGCAAATATAAGCAATTATGCTTTTATTGTTCTTAGGGCACGTCTTTCTCTCCACCAGGCATGTGGGACTGCCCAACTCTGTTTGGCCCGTTCCACACCGCCAGAATCCCCTCCTAAAACCTCTCCTGACCCTCTGGATGATGTCCTTCCCATCTTCACTCCCCCTCCAACCTATGTTCGGTCTCCACAAGCTGACTCCTCACCCTCCCCCTCCCAGCCTGATCCTAAGCAGCCAGATGGCCAAACTCCCTCACCCCAGCCAGCTCAGCCAGCAGCCCAGTCCCCTTTTCTCTACCCTCCTCTACCCACTTCTGAGCCCTCTCCATCTCCCACACCTGCTATTCGCCTCGCCCCCACTTTCCAGACACCATCCTCCCATCCAACCTTCTCCCTCTGCCCCCCTACGCTCACCTCCACCCCCAGCCCCACGCACTCGGCCCCATGTTTGATCTCGTTCTCCTCCTCCAGAGTCTCTGCCCTCTACAAACACGGTGTCTGTTTCATCTCAAAGTTCCTCTTCTCCAGCTTCTTCCCCTCCCCCATCACCTTCCTCTCCCCCCGCCCACAACACCCGATCTAAGGGACACAGGGTAGGAGGACACAAGAGGGCGACCTTCAGTCACATGGTCACAGGTGTCCATCTTACATTGAGCCAAATGGTCACCGGCGGCCATTCTGCTGTGGGTCACATGACCACTGGAGGCTATCTTGCCCTGACTCACATGGTCACCAGCAGCCGTCCTGCCCTGAGTCTCATGGTCACCAGCAGCTACCTTGCTGCAGATCATATGACCACTCTCCGCCATCTTGCCCTCACTCCTCGCCGCCCCCCCCCCCGGACTCCGCTTACCCTCCACCACCCACTACTTCATCTCAACCTCAATGCCTGAGCCCCCTTCAGGAACAAGCTGGCCCTGAAGGGCTAATTCGTATCCATGTTCCTTTTACCCTCTCTGACCTCTCACAGATTTCTAATAAATTGGGGTCTTTTGCAGCTGATCCCCACAGATATATTTCAAAATTAGTTTGTCACCAGCTCTTATGATTTACATTATAAAGATCTTTTTACCATCCTCAACTCCACTCTTTCTCCTCAGCAAAAAAAGGAGTTATAGGAAGCAGCCCAAGAGGAGGCTAACATTAAGCACTGAGCTAATCCAGATTATCCTGATGGAGCTGCTGTGGTGCCATTTATGGATCCCTATTGGGACTATCAGGAGCCTGAGGGCTCCCACAAAGTCAAAATAATGATCGATTATATTATAGCAGGCCTTAAAAAGATCTCCCATAAGCCTGTTAAGTATAACAAACTTGTGGAACAAACTCAGAGGGACAGTGAAAATCCTGCTGAGTTCCTGGCCAGACTCACTGACACGCTGGCTCAGTTTACAGACATCAGTCCAGAGTCAAATGCGGGGATAGTACTTGTTAACTCCCACTTTATCTCGCAATCAGCCCCAGATATTTGAGCTAAATTTAAAAAATCTGAGCTTGGCCCTCACTACTCACAAAAAGAGCTCTTAGCCTTGGCCTTTCGTGTCTTCAATAACAGGGAGTAATGACAAAGATTAGATAAACAGGCTAGCAGGCTGGCAGTTGCTAAGGCGGCTGCCCAATGTCAACATAAACTTCTAGCAGCGGCACTCAGGGTTTCTAAAGCAGATAGACCTAAACAGGTGGATGCCAAACAAGGTGGTGCCAACAACAATGCCTGAGCCCCTCCCGGACCATGCTTCAAATTCGGCAATGAGTCTGAAAGGTCTTCAGAGACCACCCGAGACCACCCAAGAAGCCTTGTCCCATCTGCAACCTCGAGGGCCACTGGAAATGCGACTGCCCCTGCCTGCCAGAGAGTGGGTAAGTCATCCATCTCTTTCCCTCACAGGACAACTTGTCACCACAGGACTCTTCGATTGCTGATCTCCTGGGCATCGCCGCTGAAGAAGATTGACGGGGCTCGGGCTCCACGGCCCCCCATTAAGGTATCCTACTTGGGGCCCCAAGTCCCGCTAAAAGTCTCAGGTAAGACACTCTCTTGTCTTGTTGATACAGGGGCCACACACAGTGTTCTTCCTGAGTTTTCAGGTCAATGTATTAGATCCAGAGTCTCAATAGTGGGGGTTGATGGCTGACCAAAACAGCCCTTACAAACAGGGCCTATCCCCTGCAGATTCCAATCGCTTTATTTACTCACAGTTTTTTGGTAATACCTACATGCCCTACACCTCTAGTGGGTAAAGATATCCTCCAAAAGCTTAACTTCTCCTTTACCTTCTCCCTCCCTACAGCTCTCGTTCTCCAAGCTCCGCCATCACACACAGCCAGTCCCAACCCTCCCCTTCCTCCTTCACTGGTTGATCCCAAAGTTTGGGACACCTCCAGCCCTACCCTTGCTACCCATGCTGTCCCTGTTTGCATCCATCTCAGGGACCCATCAGCCTTTCCCTGCGTTCCTCAATACCCAATAGCCCCCAAACATCAACAGGGACTTAAACCCATAATCCAGCGTCTCCTTGCTAACGGCTTTCTTAAAGCCACCCACTCACCCTACAATACCCCTATCCACCCGGTAATCAAACCCAATGGCTTCTATCACTTAGTTCAAGACCTCTGGTGGTGTGGAACAGGTTATTAATAATGCAGTCACACCTATTCATCCTGTAGTACCTAACCCCTACACCATGCTCTCCCATATTCCCCTTCCACAACTCACTTTACCTCAAAGATGCCTTTTTCACCATCCCACTACATCCAGACTGCCAAAACCTCTTTGCCTTTACATGGACAGACCCAGATACTCTTTGATCTCTACAGCTCACATGGACAGTACTACCCCAGGGATTCAGAGATAGTCCTCACTTCTTCAGTCAAGCCCTAGCTATGGATCTAGAGACCCTTAACCTTAAACCCAGCACTCTACCCCAATACATAGATGACCTCCTTCTCTGTACCCCCTCCCATACACTGGAGATACAGCACACAGCGACTCTCCTCAATTTTCTGTCAAACTAAGGATATAGAGTGTCCCCAACCAAAGCCCAAATAGCCTCTCCAAAGGTCAAATATTTGGGGCTCACTCTCACTCCCACCACTCGTTCCATTACCACAGACCGTAAGGCTCTCCTTCATGATCTCCAGGTCCCAACCACAAAACAACAAATCCTCTCTTTCCTTGGTTTAGCCAACTTTTTTTGTCTCTGGATTCCTAACTTTGCTTCTCTCTCTCAGCCTCTCTATAAGGCATCCAAGGGCTCCTTGTCTGAACCTCTCGACCCTACTGGACCTATACAAAGCTCTTTCTGTAAGCTACAAGAGGCTCTTTTGAGAGCCCCAGCTCTCACTTTACCTGACCCAACCCGGCCCTTCATTCTGTACACTTCTCCTCAAGGTAAAAATGCAGTGGGAGTCTTAGGACACAAAAGGGGACCTTCATTCCAGGCAGTGGCATATCTCTCAAAACAGCTAGACAACACAGTTAGAGGATGGGCTCCCTGTCTTCGGGCTCTTGCTGCAGCAGTCACACTGACAAAAGAGGCAAAAAAGTTCACCTTAGGACAGTCCATTACAGTACATTCACCTCATCACCTTAATGAGCTTATCACACACAAAACGCTTCCGAGTTTAATGACTCCCTCCCGTCTACAGGAAGTTCATCTGACACTCATACAGGACCCTTCCATTACTATAGTCGCTAGTGGGCCCCTCAACCCAGCCACTTTACTCCCCACTCTTGATGAACTTCCCCAACATAATTGTGTTGAGGTCTTACAGATGACCCCAACTCCCTTTCCTCATATCACCAGCACTCTTCTCCCCACAGCCTTCGACACATGGTTCATAGATGGCAGCTCAACAAATACAGACACCAACAGTAGAGCAGGATATGCCATCGTTACTGGGTCAACAGTAATAGAGACAAAACCGCTGCCACCTGGAACATCCTCACAAAAGGCAGAACTCATACACACGCACTCACTCTAGCCAAAGATAAGACTGTCAATATTTACACAGACTCCAAATACACGTTCAGCATTCCCCATTCTCACACTGCAGTTTCGCAAGAAAGAGGATTCATTAGTGCTCAGGGCACCCCTATTACCAATGCACCTCTCATCCTCAAACTTTTAAAAGCAGCACAGCTCCCAAAACAAGCAGCCATCATCCACTGCAGGGGACACCAGACTCCCATAGACTCTATTGCCCAGGGAAATATATTTGCTGACACACAGGCTAAGTTAGCCGCTCAACAGCCATATCCTTCCTGTCTTCTCTCCCTTATTCCAAAAACCATGCCCTCACCTCAGTATTCATCAGAACAATTACGCTTACTCCAAAAACCTGATTATCATCAAAACACACAAGGATGGATTTTTCAGGGGCCAAAACTTCTTCTCCCAGACCAACAGGCACAGACCATCATCACTGACCTACACAACTGCTTCCATGTTGGTACTCAAGCCTTATATAAACTCCTAACTCCAGTCACCACACATCCTTCCCTGAAGGCCATCACTTGCCAGGTCACTCAGAACTGTCAGCTCTGTGCTAAGACCTCCCCTCAGGGACACTTGCCACCCCCTTCTTTCCCAAATCACCAGCTCCGAGGAAAAACACCAGGTGAAGACTGGCAAGTTGACTTCACACACATGCCTCACTACAAAACCTATAGATATCTTCTCACCCTTGTCTGCACCTTTTCTGGGTGGATAGAGGCATTCCCTACCACACGAGAGACTGCTGATGTAGTTTCCCAAGCCCTTATACAGGACATCATTCCCAGGTTTGGACTGCCCCAGACTATCCAGTCAGATAATGGTCCAGCGTTTATCTCACAGATCACTCAACAGGTCTCTTCTAGCCTTAACATCACTTGGCACCTACACATACCATATCATCCACAATCCTCGGGCAAGGTAAAAAAGGCAAATGGACTTCTAAAGACTCACCTAACCAAGCTAATCTTAGAATTACACCTGCCTTGGCCCCAGCTTCTCCCCCTAGCATTAACTAAGCTCAGGGTACTTCCTAGAGCACCCACTTTCCTAAGTCCTTTGGAGCTCATGTACGGTAGGCCATTTCTGCTTCATAACTTCCCAGCTCCTCACCACTTACCCCCTATTGCTGACTACATCCCAATTTTATCTTTTCTTCAATACCTATTGCATCGATATGCTGGCCTCTGTCTTACACAACCAGTGGAAGGCAAACAGCCAGAGCCACCCATAACACCTGGAGACTTAATGTATCTTAAAGCTTCTAAGCCTGCAGGACTACAATCAAGGTGGGGAGGCCCCCACTTGGTGGTCCTCACGACTCCCACAGCGATCAAGGTCACCAGCCTTCTATCCTGGTTCCACATCACCCAGGCAAAAAGGTGCCGCAGCAACCTGGTCACTCCAGACCCCAAACCTCCAACGCCAGAGTGGTTGTCACAACTTTTATCTCCTACCCATCTAAAACTCACCAGAACTTCTAGTGAGTTACCAAGGTAACCAATGTGTTGTTACCCTTTTCTGCTCTTGGTCCTCTATGTACTACTTATCTTAGCATTTGCCGTCGGACTGAGGACTGTTTGCCCAAGTGATTTCCAGGTGCCACAAAAGCTAGCCATCGACCTCCTATACTTGATAACGGCCTTTGGGTTCTCCACCCTCCTCTGCCTACCTCAGGCCTCACCAGTATGATTCTGTTTCTGAGCCTCATACTATTCCTACCTTTTTCCAGCTCCACTACACAAACACAACCTACCTCCACCATAACTCTCTCTCTATCCGACCAAGGGATAGTGCGTTCTCACAATTTTACTCCCTCAAATCCCAAGGTTACCTTTCAGGTTCCATACTGTCAAATGGTACCCATTCAACGTACCTGGGAAGCAGACAAATGGATGCAAGTCCGATGGGCGACAGTAAATGTCTGGGCCCCGACACCAAGACACTTCTGCAGCGGCCCCAAAGGACCATGCTGCCATCTGCGTGGCCTATACGTCATTCCTCGGCCCGCCACTTTTCACCAGAGGCAGTACACCGATACCAAAGTCTTCTATTTCAACACTTCAGGTTGCGAAACCGTAAGTATAAATTCAGGGGGACAAGTACAAAAGGATGCAGATCCTCTCATCTCAGTTGGGTTTGTAAAATGGGGTGATGGGGTCAGGCGAGTAACATTTCCAATCCTCAATGCATCACATCCCCAACTCCTCCTGGGAAAGACGTGGGGCCTCTCCTTTGATAATCAGGGCGAAAACAGGCATGGCAACTTTTTAACTCTAAAAACCCAGCTGGTGACCCCACTCCCAGTAATAGAGGTTCCAGCTTACACTTCTGGGGTCCTACAATCTCAGGTCACTCCTCCTATTCCACAGCTTCTTTCACATGTCTATGGTAGGCTTTCACATTCCTCCAACCTCACAGAGTGTTGGCTCTGTGTCCCTTATCGACAGGACCTATACATGGCGGCTCCTACACACTGGAATTCCTCACACTTGTCCTTTCCGCACAATCCAGCCATAGTAGGCCCACTACGGATCTATCCCTCTCAACAATGGCTGGTTAACCTCACCTGCCTGATCTCTCAGGTCAAAAATACCTCTCTCCAGTTAGACAATCTACCTCACTGCACACACTACGTTACGCACACACAAGACAGGGCTGTCTGTCCGCCAAAGGGATGGTTTATAGGATGCAAAAAGGGAGTGTACACTTGTCTCCCCCCAAGGTGGACAGGGTCATGCACACTGGCCTTGTTAGTCCCTGCCCTCACAATAAACTCTCAAGATACCATAGAGATGTCTCTCCTGTCCAAATCTCCAGATATTCATCTAAACCGCAAAATTAGAGCTATTCATACTCCCATCTTTATAGGAGTAAGCATTTTCGCAGTACTAGGAGTAGCCATGGGAGCAGGAGGAATGGGCATGGGCATACAGGCTCAACAGCTATACCACCAGCTCTCCTTGGAACTTCACCAAAGGATAGATGACATTACACCTGCCATACGTTCACTTCAAAATCAGATTAATAGTCTTACAGCAGTCACACTCCAGAATCGACATGCCCTTGACGTCTTAATGGCTGAGAGAGGGGGCACTTGTGCTATGTTGGGAGAAGAGTGCTGCTACTTCGTAAATGAATCTGGGATCGTTATGGACAAGGTAAAAAACCTTCGTACCTGGCTTGAGCGTAAATGCCCAGAACTAAAAAACTACCTCGCCTCTTCTTCACCATGGTCCTGGTGGAATGACGCATTTGGGTAATGGGCACCATTCTTCCTACCTCTTCTGGGCCCTATAATCATGATAATGGCCTGTTTACTGATAGGGCCCTGCATTTTTAAACTTTTGTCCAGTTTTATTCAATCTAGGCTTTGCGCAATCACAGCCAATGAACTCGTTGCTCTGGCAGACATTCCCAACGCTGGCAGTCACTTAGGCGACACCTGTCGTCCCCTTGCCCCTATCATGGCGACACCCCTATTCAGCAAGAAGCAGTCTAAGAAGAGTCTTTGCCCCTTCAAAACCAAAAAGAAGGGGATGAAAGGTCTTCATAATTCCTTTGTAGTGGCTGTGGCGCCACCTATTGGAGACTATGTGCCATGGCCAATATGGCACTGGCCCTTAGAGGCCATGTGCTAAGCCCCACCCTTCTTCCCGGAGTCAAGTTACAACTTCCTACTCCCCTTTATGTAATATCCTGTTACATTTTCCCACACTCACACCCAATGCTAGCCTGCTCTGTCAGCTAGCCCACTCCCTAAACCCCACCTCTAGCCTGACCATATTTAACCATTGTCCACACGACCCTTCCCCTAGAAGATTCTCTTTCTTGGTCAATCTTCTCCGTGCCCTTAAGCAATAAAAGTGTTTTATTGTTTTACTACTTTCTCTGTGCGCTGCCGGCCGGACACCTTTTATTATTGGTGCCGTGACTCGGATCGGTGGGGGCTGTGTGGCCTTGCTATGGGAAAGGACTTTCTCTCTCTTGGCTTAAGCCCCCCCCCCCCCCCC
>NW_004955652.1:92741-94616 GCF_000276665.1 Chinchilla lanigera
TGTCCACATGACCCTAGAAGATTCTCTTTCTTGGTCAATCTTCTCTGTGCCCTTAAGCAATAAAAGTGTTTTATTGTTTTACTACTTTCTCTGCACTGCCTGCCGGACACCTTTTAGAGTCCAAAAGCACGAGGTTCTTACTGCTATCAATCAGGGAGGTGGGTGGGGGTTGCAGCAGAATACTAAGGAAGAGAAAGTTTACAGGCAGTAGCTGTAAGGAGAAACAGCAATTTTGTACCAGGCACAGAGGCTCTCCAAGGAGCAGTGCAACACATAGCTTGATGTACGCAATGTTGGCACCTTTACTGCCAGGAAGTTATAATTCTTTCTGAGTCGCATGGCCTGAACTGAGCTAATACCTCGCTTCTCAACAGTGGAATCTCACAGGCTCTTGCTTGAATCACATTTCAGCTGTCAACAGGGGGCAGTTCTGACCTTTTGCTATGCTGAGACTCCAAGGTACCTGGCCTCAGTCACATTCTTTTGGCCAATTACAAGAATATCTGCTTTTATACAGCCACACTGCATATCACACTGAATAGGGTTGAAGTAAAGGTCATGCAAAGATAGAGGCAAGTGGATTTGTTTCTCAGGATGTTCAGCTTGGCTGTCTGTCATAATTTTTTAGAGACAAAATTCTACCCTGTTCATCATAGTTCTTTGACTTTCTGAAAGCACCTTGGTTAGAGTCTTGTATGTACTGGAACATTTTTTTATCCATTACTGGGGATTATACTCAGGGCCTATGCACTGAGATAGATAGATTGTTTTGGAGACAGGGTGCTGCTAAGACACTAAATTGCTCAGGCTGTGTTGGAACGTGCACTCCTCCTGCCTCAACTTCCCAGATTGCTAGGATCTGGGGCATATGACACAATTCCCAGCCATTTAGAGTGGTACTTTGGTTCATAAACTGAATCCCTCCATGATTTTGATTGCAACTGAATTGCAAGCAAATGACCCCATGATGGTCCTGCTTCTGGGGCTCAGAAATTAGTCTCTGCTCCCACCATACAGAACTCATGCCTTTCCTTTGGAGCAGTCTTACCTTATCAGTACCACAGGACTGACCCCAAATCAGAATGCCAGATATTGGCCTGACAAGAAATACTTCTGTTCCAGAGACAGCACAGCTCTCTGCACCATCAGGTGTTCCACCATTGTAGGGAGAGGCCTGTGAGGCACAGCCAGGTACAGTAGGGGAGGCTACTTGGTAAGAAGACAATCAGAACAACAAAGGGATCAGCTGAATCCAGCATGAAATAGGGTCAAGGGGTCAAATCCATGCCCCTACCAAACATGCAGGGGTAGCCTCAGCAGCAGAACTGACTAAACATCTGGTGGCCCAGGTTTCATCTCTATTCCTACCCAAGGAATGTTAGAATGGGCGTGGCCCATGCAGGCTCTTTCCTCCTTTTTATGCTTTCACTACTGACCAGACCTTGTTTGAATAGACACAATTTTTTCTGTCATATTCCACTCTAATCTGATACACAGGGAAGCGATCTGGTCCTTCTACATCTCCACTCTGCTCTGTTATGTATTTTCATTTCTTTTTATTTTTTGAGACAGAGTCTCACAGTGTAGGCCAGGCTGACCCTGAACTCACTATGCAGCCCATGCTGGCTTTGAATTTGTGGCAATCCTCCTACCTCAGCCTGCCAAATGCTGGGATTACAGGTGTGCATCACCATACCCAGATGTATTATATGCTGACCCTGGTGTTTCCCTCCTACATATCTGGCTCATAAAATGTCTGTTTACCACATTTTAGTTCTCAGAGAACGGGCCTTAAGAAATGGACACAAGGGGTTGGGGATTTAGCTCAGTGACACAGCGCCTGCCTGGCAAGTGCAAGGTCATGAGTTCGATTCC
>NW_004955653.1:0-9257 GCF_000276665.1 Chinchilla lanigera
GAAAAATAACAGAAACATTAACTGAACAATATAGGAAAGTACTAGAATGCACAAAACAGATTCAGACAGATAGCTAGGAAATCAAAAACCTCTATTAAAAGCCGGCAAGAAAGCTTGAATGAACCCAAAGATAGACGTTCAGAATTTGAAGACAGCATTGCAGGTAAGGTTCATGAAAGGAAAAATCTCAGGAAAATTACAAGGAACCAGGAGATAAGTATTGAACTGCTGCGGGATAATGCAAAGAAAGACACTGTACCTTATCGATATAAGACAATGTATACTGAACCAACTCTACAAACAGTACTAGAAGATATCCTAGTAAGAAATAAAAGTGATTGCAATTTTGAAAAAACAATAGCAAGGAACCACTACTAGAGAATGCAATTTAACAGAAATTAAAATTAGGAAACCAAAAGCATGTGAATAACATAATAAAGTCAAGCCAACACGGAACAGTTATTACCATTAATGTAAATGACCTCAACTCTCCAATCCAAAGAAGCAGACTGGCAGATTGTACTAACAAATAAATTCCAACATATGCTGTATGCAAGAAACACATTTCACTCTAAAGGAAATCCACAGACTGAAAGTCAAAGGTTGGAAAACAATATTCCATGCAACAGGAACCGAGAAAAAAGAAGGGGTAGCTATTCTGATTGCAGACAATGCAAATTTCAAACCAAGAACAATCAAAGAAGATAAACAAGGTCGCTGCATACTGGTTAGGGGAAAACTTTATTAGGAAGACATAACAATCATACATATGTATGCACCCAACATGGGGTCACCCAAATATATAAGACAAACCTTAATAGATATGAAAAACCAAATAACTCATAACACTATTGTAATGGGAGAGCTTGACACCCCATTGACATGAAGAGATAGCTCAACTGAAAAAAAAAAAAAAAAAAAAAAAAACCAGGAAAGAAACAACAGAACCGAGCTAAACTTATGATAAAATGGACTTAGTAGACGTTTACATAGAGTTCAACCCGACAACTTCAGAATACACATTCTTCCCACCTGCACACGGGACAGTCTCTAAATTAGACCACATACTATCCCATAGAAAGTACTTAACTAAATGCAAAGGACTTGAAATTATTCCATGCACACTCTCTGAATATAGAACAATGAAATTTGAAATTCATGACAAAAGAAAACACAAAAATACCACATAAACATGGATGTTAAATAGCAGGCTCGTGAACAACCAATGGGTCACAATAGAAATTCAAGAAGAAGTTAAACATTACCTGCAAGCAAATGAAAATGTAAATACAACTTACCAGAATCTGTGGGATGAAATGAAAGCAGTCTTCAGAGGGCCGCTGATAGTGGTAAACTCAGACATGAGAAAAACAGAAGGAGAACAAGTAAATAGCTTAATGCTGCAACTCATAGTGTTAGAAAGAGAAGAACAAGTCAAGGGAGAAGCCCAAAGAAGGCAGGAAATTACAAAGTTGAAGGTGCAATTAATGTAACTGGGGCAAAGAAAACACTAGAACAAATTAATAAATGAAAGAGTTGGTATTTTGAAAGATAGACAGAGGGCAGGCCAGAGCTGAGTGGCCACCAATGACATCACTTAGCCCATGATGTCACAAAGCCCCCTCCTGACCCATAGGAGGCACAGAGTGGCTGTAAGCACAGTGACTCTGCGAGGCTAAGGCCAGAAGACATGTTCAAGCTGGGGTAGCTTCTGTCAAGGGTGATGGCTGGCAAGAAGAGTCGGAGGAAATCCTGCAAGTCCAGGAGGCAGGCGGTGTCCCGGTCTTCAAGAGCGGAGCTTAGTTCCCCGTGAGCCGCGTGGAGCGTCACCTGAGACAGGGGGGTATGCCCCGAGGCTCTCCTCCACCACAGCAGTTTTCCTCGCTGGTATTCTGGAGTACCTGACAGCAAACATACTGGACATGGCCGGAAAGGAGGCCCACCACAAGAGGAAGAAACGCATCACCCCGCAGCACCTGGAGGTAGCCATGGAGCACATGGAGCAGCTCCAGAACCTTCTGGGGGATAGCACCAAGTCCCTGCCCGATAAGATGGCACAAGCCGAGAAGAAATGATGAGACCAGTGTCATGAAGCGCAGTGCCACCTCATCAACAGCCTCATCCAGCCCTCCACATCCCCGTAGATGGGGGAGGCCTTGCTATTGTCATCAGCCTTGTCAATAAAGTGATTAAACCAATGCCAGTGCTTGTCTCTGTGTCTGTTATTTTAAGCAAAAGGGGTCCCTGGGCATCGAGGAGGAGCTGCCCATGCACGGGTGGGGAGGAAAGCTGTTGTCAGCATGGGGCCCTTGACCCCACGATTTGGGGGAGGAATTCCAATGGGAATGGCCTGGGCGGTGGCCTTGGTGGGGAGCTGGCTTGGGTAGAGGGCAAAGAAGAGCTTCGCAGGAGCTCTGAGGAAGGAAGGCCCTGGGAGTTCAGAAAGCTGGCCTTGGGCCTGCCAAGCAGTTTGGATTCTCAGCACAAAGCCGGCCACTGAGGCGTCGTTGGGGCTGGGGGGAGGAGCGCTGAAGACCATCCCTGAGTTGCGGAAGGTGTATTCCTTTTGGGAAAAGTCTGAGGACAAATGCGATGATGATGAATATGGGTTGGTGTGCAAAGTTGGGACAATTGTGGCAAGAAGGGAAAGGGATAGGAGGATCTTCCTTAAAACTGACAAATGATGGGGAGATGAGAAACAAATGTGTAAAAGAAGTAAGCTCATGTTGATTTCTTTTGGTATTTATCTATACACTTCTCATTTCTTTTGTTTTTAGTTTCAAGATAAAAGAAGGAAAACATCTCAACAGATGCAGATATATTTAGGAGATAACACAGAAACAAACCCAGCCATACAGAATCTCTGTCCAAGTGATAAGAAATTATCAGTGGTTGTTATACTAGATATTGCTAACTTCAATTTGGATGCTCAGATAACGAAGTGTTATCCCACTAGTGTAAGAACTTTAAAGAGTGCATAAAGTCTAGGAGGTACAACAGACACTGTGAAAGGAAAGGAAACTGCTGAAAAGGGAAGAGTAAATGGGATGAAGGAAAACATAAAAGAAAGAAGGGGAAAAATATATATGTGAACACAGGATAGCTAAGAGAGGTGTACTACTGATTTTCATTACTCTATTGAGAGGAACAGTTAATGTTGAAGTGGAGGACCAATCTGACATGTCTACACTGCTGAATTCTAAAGGGTGAGTTGCCTAATGAAGGTTTACTAGCATAGTGAGTGTTATAATTTTTTATACTCTGTTGTTGACAGGGCTAAATTGCAATCTCACCTAAAACAAATGACCTCCCAATGATGGACAAAACAAGCAGTAAGTATTGGTTATGAACTAAGAAATATGTGTATTTATAATTGTATTTTACTTAAAATACTATCATATGTTTCATATTTGGATACCATCATTTATTGACCAAATATTTGAAAGAACAGTCAAGAAATACTGGTGCCTGAGTACATCCTTTGAGTGGATTAACAAGAGCATGGTAATTCTGCCCCCAATGTCGAACTCAAAGAGCATGAAATTTCTGTAAATATGCTCCTGTACAGTTTGCAGTATAATGTAGGAATCACATACAGTATTGAAGGCATTGCCTCTAAAGGTCTCTATTGTAGCAGTTCACTGTCCATTGGTTGCCCCTCCCAGTTGCCTGCTGTCCCTTCCCACAGGGCTGCTCCACGGCCACCCACTTGGTTCCACAACCGAACCCGAGGACCTGAGTTTCAGATTGCAGTGCACCACTGTATGGCCATGTGATCCTGGACATCCTTCTGTACACTTTGTGCACTAAGCAGTTTCCTCACGTGGAAGATGAAGGGTAAGAGTGTGTCCATCTGGGAGTTTTGCCAACTATTAGTCCATTTGGCCCTGGGATCCTACCTCTTCACCCATCTTGTGGTACAGAGCAGCCTTTAATAACAAGCTGTGTCTGTCCCCACCTCTAACTCATGTGCTCAGACATTCTCATCCACTGTGCAGAGTAGTCGGTTCCTCAGGTATTTGCTGGGTTCTGACTCTGATGACCAGCCCATGTTGCCTCTTGGGGAGGAACAGGCCATTGCCATACAAAGGGGAAAAGCAGGAGGACATGGCTGCACCACGCAGTTCACACTCTATGCCCTTTGAAGTAGAATTTCATTATTATATATGGTATTATAACCTATCGATGCCCCCCAGAGGTAGGCAAACTTCACATCCAGAATCAAGAGTAAAAATATTTCTGAGTTACAGAGATGTATGTACAGAGAAATTGACTTTATAGCTTCAACTCTACAATTTAATCATGCATCAAGAGTCAATAGAGAAGAATAAAATATCCTGTTTGGTATATAGGAATACTCTTCTCTACAGAGTGTGTATGAAGTTCTTAATGGATTTGGTGAAAGAAAGACAAATAGAAAGATAAAGCCAGGAAAAGGAGATTCTTTCTTGTCTTTCACCCAACACAGACTAGATTTCTAGTAATCATTTGTAGTCATCACCAGATGGTTGGATCCTGAAAGCAGATTCCTATCCATTTTACGAGTAATGATAATAACAGTTTAGGAGCAAGGGAATAAATACAAGATAAATATAAATACTAGTAGAGTGGAAAACTGAATTTTAATATTAAATTTTGAATTGACACCGGGAAAAAACCCAAAGCAATGGAGTCCAATTGTGCTTTGAATACTCCTACAAGAGGTGATCACATGGTAAGAACACCTTCATTCCCTTCTGTCTCTTCTGGATGAAGTACCATAGGACCTTATATCTCATAGTCCATTGTCCTTCAGTGAAAAGTGATGTCTTCTAGGATAGACAATGTAGAAACTCAATATTTTTACATCCTACTGGTTTGATTAAATAGCTGTCCAATGTTTAAAAGCTGATTATTTCCCTTGTAGATATGTCTTACTGTAGAACTAAACATAGCATCTTGGATATTTCATAGGAGAATGCCAAGAATGATTCATTCCTGGTAAGAGAAACTATAGTAGGTGAGGTAACCATGTCAGGTAAACGTTTCTCTGTGGTCAGGTGGTCCCTTTCCAGTCCACATCATAGTCAACACCAATGCTCACTGTAACTCCTGTAGTAGGCAGACTCCCTCCTGTTTCTCAGCATCTTTTAGTATTTGAGATGGTGTTTGGAGGTTGAGTCTTACTAGCCTCTGCTGGCAAGCTCTCTTAAGAGTTGAGGGCCTTAATACGACCGGAAGGGACACTGCCATCCTTTCATGGATTGTGAATTTGAGAATTTCACATGAAATATGGAGGCTAAGACCAATCAACATAGTATCAGCCTAATCCAGTACCCTGCCAAATGTCCCTTCCACACATGTAATGAACCTATTGTCAATGGTGGAGTGGGATGAAGTGAGAGTCACTGCCCTTTAGAAGGCTCAAGCCATCTCAAGTTTAGGCCTGTCATGAGTTTCTGAATTGTGAGAGGCGACATGGTGAGAAAGGATTCCTTCTAGCTAGTGCTCTATGTGACCAGTTCCAAATTGGAAGAGTGAGTTAAAATCCAAGCAAGCCAGGAGAAGCTGTTAACCTTGATCTGCAACCTCATCAATATTAGGATTTAACATAGATCCACAGGACAGAAAACAAAACCTATGAGAGTAGATGTGCACACTAGTCAAGATTTTGAATGTTTGAAGTGTAATTTTGGCATGAATTGAAGACCTTTGAATAAGGTTGGCCTCATACTAAGAGCATCCTTTGCAAACTGGAGCATTCTGAAGGCCCCAACCCCCTTGTTCCAGTATGTAACAGATCCTGTAAAATGTGGCCAAAGAGAGATGTCCTGACTCAAAAATGTAGGATGAAAGCAATCCACCAATTCAACTGTGGAGGAAAATCTTCCTCAGTGATAAAATAGTAAAAGAAGAGAAAGGAAAACTGGGTTCTGTTTTCCCAGTAGTGTTGTTTACTTGGGCATCCATAATACTCCATGGGTATAAAAGTAGGGAGTTAGAAAAAATATTTTAAATGCTGGCAACTTAGAGACATGAACATTTATCATGGAAAAATAATAAGACTAATCTGATTGTAAAGTTCAGCTGCAAAAAATAAATTAAAACCTGATGAACACCTTTGGAACTCCTGTGAGGTAGGGGGCGATTCTCTTCTCTTTCCCTCAATTTGATATAGAAGTTTTTATTTTTTATTTTTTTGGTATTTTTGAGACAAGGTCTCACTATGCAGTTCAGGCTGGACTTGAACTCATTTTGTAGCCCAGGCTGGCCTCAAACTTGCAACGATCCTCCTTCCTCAGTCTCCTGAGTGCTGGGATTACAGGTGTGCACCACCATGCCCAGCCTTGATATAGGATTTTGGATAGGGTAGGGCACACTAGGTTAGAAGAAAGGACATTCAGTTAGAAAGGACTAGTATATGGATTCCTAACATCCCAAATCTTTGTCCTGTATAAGAAACTACTTCACTATACCACTTATGGACAGGCATCTACATAATAATCTGTATTGTTTGGTTTGTTCATAGGCCAATAGGCACATGAAAGCTGGGGATACCTCATGTCTCAGGCTACCTTACTTCAGGCAGTAAAGGAAAAGATAAAGCTATCAAACACCAAGTTTGTCTTAATTAGCTAGGTATGATATGTACAACCTTACTCAACACTGATCTTTAACATTTGTAAGCACAGTTCACCAGGGCATAAAGTTATACATCTGATGACAGTTTGATATATTTGGTCTCTGTCATCTTCAGCTAGGGCCGCACTCAAATAGGGCTACCCAGCATTCTTCATCATGATTGACAGATATATGGCTCTATTGCTATCCTTCCACTCCAGGGATGATAATTCTGACTGTACTACTCAAGGGCTTACTAAATTAGTCTTATTCCTCATCAAATATCTTGCTATTGACTCTAGGTTTCCCATATCATTTTGAGAACAATCCAAGAGTGAGAATTACAACAGAACATTCAGTAGAACTTTCATCTGCTCTGTAGCCACAAGGCAGCTGCCTTAATTGAAATACAATGTTCTTCTCATCTAGGCTTAAAGTTACAATCTACAAATGGACCTCCAAACTGACTTCTTTCTTTCCTCAAGCTTTTATTATGTTAAATATTCAGCCTATGATTTTTCTGTCCCTGTACAAAAAGTATCTCCCTCTCCACACTTCCACACTGACCATCAAGGAAAATGATTCTTTTGATATTCAGAGGAATGATTATTTTTATGCTATATGGTAGTTGGATTTCCATCACTGTAACAAAATACCTAACACAATTAACTTATAATGAGAAAAGGTTTGAGGTGGCTCATGGTTTTGGAAGTTCTAGACCCCAATTAGTTGTTCTCATTGCTTTTGTCTTTTGGCAGGGAGGACATAGATTCAGTAGTACACAAAAGAGCAAACCACTGATCTTATCAGCCAGAAGGTAAAAAGGAATATGATGGGTCAGGACACCACAATCCATTTTGAGGATATTACCCCTCAAATCTGAGGGCCTCACAAGGCCCCACAATTTAAAAATTTCACCCAACTCCCAAAAGCACCTTGCCTCTCACACATAGTCCTTTGGAGGACATTCAAAATCTAAATTCTAATCCACCAGTTCTTCTAAAACCCTCTGGAATATGGAAATATGATTTTCTTCTTGAGCCACATTCTCAAGAAGGCTAGCAACTGGAGGGATGCATAGGGTCATGTGCTTCTTAGGTAGCTGAAAGTGATTCCAAGGTGAAGAATTTTATATGAGGCTAGTGGCAGAATAAAACTCAGGCTGTTTTTTTTTGCCACCAACTGCTATTAACTTTGAAAGTTATTAGAGATTGTTAGGCAGGTAGTTAGAGATTAGCAGGCTTAAGGGACAAAGGGGAGGTACTAACAGTTTGCTTTGTCAGTTATAGATAGGTAAACAAACAAAGAATTTAGTGTGTAATACATTTATAATCATTTGTTAGGTCTCAGACCCAAAAGAATCCCACAGAATACAATGACATTTTAATGTTATATTTTGTACAACTTCTTGTACCTGACTACTTGGCCATCTAACTCTAGAATAAGGAACACTGCATTCTCAAATGCCATAACCAACAGTTAATTGCTATCAGGAAAGGTAATGTTTTTAAAGACCATCTTGCCTTGGGCAGGGACCTGGTCTAAATTAAGAACTTGTTTCTCTTAAATTTCTTGTGTAAGTTCCTTACCTAATTAAAGCCCCCAATGAAACAGTGACTATCTAAAAAGGACAGGAGGATATTTTGCATATCCAAAGTAATTTACAGAGAAAGCGAGTGCTCTGGGAGCTGCTGCACCTGTGGGTTCGAGTCTGTGCTTGGCCCGCACTGCCACGATTCCCAGCTGAAACATGCAGAGAGAGCCAGTTATTTCCCATATACTCCCTGAGGGCAGAGTGCATGAACCAGGACCCTGCCACCATTACAGACTGAGGCTCTGCCCTACCTGCACCCACGGCAGAGAGAAGGTCCTCACTCAGAAGCCCCAGGGACTTCTCTGGCTGGAGGCGGGGAGTGTAGACTCTCCCAGTCCCGTGCACCCTGTGCTGAGTGAGCGAGTGCTCCAGGAGCTGCCGGACCCACTGTTTGAGTCCGTGCTTTGCCTTTGACCAGACTGCCTAGCGAGTCGAAGGCTGGGGAAGTCTGTGACTGCTACCCATCTGGGCTGCATCTGGTTCCTGTATGTGTCCTGAACTGACTGGAGACATAGATGCAGGTGGTTCACAAACTGTAGACCATGCAGTTTGTGTCTGAATTATGCCTGTACCCTAAACTGCCTGGGGACATAGATCCACTGGATTGGGATTGTCACACCAGTGCAACCTGAGTCAGGTCATGCACGTGCCCTGAACTGCAAGAGGATGCTAGATCAGATGGTCGGCCATCAACTGACACAAGTATCCATGTGAGAGAAAGGGGATAAATAGATACAAATCAAAAACTGCCAGAAAATCCGAGACTAAGTAGCGCTACTCAGAGGTCACACAGGGGCAAAACTGAACAACAGAAAAAATTGGGACATTAGTGGTCTTCGCTGAGCAGCTACTGAAGAAGGAAACTGAGCTTTTTGCAAACGGTAGCAAACATGTCAAAACAAAAGACTAAAACACAATCCCAGAATTCCACCCCAAGCAGAACAAGTCCAGGAGAAAGCAACATAGGAGAACGTGGTAATCACATGCCTGAAATAGCTGAAATGATTGCAATGGAGGTAAAGAAACAACTGCATAAGGCCATAGAAGAGATGAGATCAGAAAT
>NW_004955653.1:13462-46143 GCF_000276665.1 Chinchilla lanigera
GTGGGAATGCAGACTGGTGAAACCACTGTGGAAATCAGTTTGGAGATACCTCCGAAAACTAGGTCTAGAGGTCCCATTCAACCCAGCTATCCCCCTGCTGGGTATTTTCCCAGAAGATCTAAAAACATCATATCACAGTGATATATGTGCACCTATGTTCATAGCAGCACAATTTGTAATTGCTAAAATGTGGAAGCAACCCAAATGTCCATCCACTGAGGATTGGATAAGAAAATTGTGGTACTTTTATATAATGGAATATTACTCAGGTGTAAAGAAAGAAAAACTCGAGACTTTTATAGGTAAATGGTCACAACTAGAGACCATACTCATAAGTGAAATAAATGAAACATACATGTGCAAGCACCTCTTTGTTTCACTAGTGTAAAACCTGAAAGAATTACTTTAAACTAAGAGGTGTGATTAACATTGTGAAATGATAGGAAAGCACTCAAGGTTAAAGGGCAACTGGCATGTGGGAAAAGAGAAGGGAACGAAGGAGAAATTTTGTATGTATGTATATGCAGGATTGTTAACATGGCTGTTCTACTCTCTTCTATTTCTTTGCTGAAAGAAACTGTCAGTGAGTCCTTGGTTGATCAGTATTGTATGTCTACATCTGTTTTCATGAGAAATCACTCTGAAGATATCAATATGTAACACAACAAGCATTGTTAATTCCCTACCACTTCGTTTGTGACTCTGTATTGTCTGTACTGTTATTTTGCTATGTTGTAAAATGTTGTCTGTCTGTTAATGCTTTCCTCGTTTTATTTTTAAAATAAAAAAAAACAAAGTAATTTCTAAGTAAAAATGTAGATAAATATCATAGTTTTTCTAGTTCCTCAACCCCAGAAGCAATTTTTGTGTGCATAAAAGATATGCAAACTGCACTTGGGGCAGATGCCTTCATGGCACTGATTGAAATCTTTCATCAAGTGCACAAAGATCAAAGAATGAAGAAAGTGACAAGCTGGCTCCTCCCTGTGCTAGGACCCAGCTTTCTGGTGACTGGATGACTCATTAACCTTGCAGTACTTACCAGTCCCTTATAAGAAGAGGTTATTACCCCAGGGCCAAGTGCAGCATGAATTACCAAAAGTTGTAAGACTAACCCACATTTGGGGAATTAAAACACATTAGAAAATGACAAGCCACATAAATCTCTTCTTGCCAATGTGTTTTATGAAGCCGCTTCTGTTATCCAACAGCCCCAGTTGCAGCTGATTACTTTTATTACTTTAATTTTCAAGGGGGACCCACACATGGGCTTTTTAGGTGCCTTTTCTCACCCCGGTTGTTTAGAGTTGGATCTGGACTTGCACTGGGTGTTGGGATTTGTTCTGGATATCCATCCTCCCATCCAAATGATACAGTATTTTAATCAGATTGTATTTCCCAGATTTGTGAAAAGTCATGTGGGGATCATGCCTCAGAGCAATGTTAAAATATCTGAGACTCACTTGCCATCAACTCAGTATTCTACAGCGGCTCAATAGCTCAGAAAAGGAGTCTCTATTTGGACAAAGCTACACTTAGAGAGGTATCTCTTGAAGAGCTGCCTGGAAATCTCACATCAACCAAACACCACAGCCACTGATATCTTTAAAACAAGGGCATTTTCCATATTATTAACTACCTTCACTCAAACTGAATGATTTTACATCGATACACATCTATGCCCTAATATTATATATGCTGGCTTTTGACTGGATATTTTGCACAAGGCCAAAACTTATGTGGCCAGTAATTTCCAAAGAGCCCTAGAAAAGTTGCTTGCAACTCTCATGACATATCCTTGAAGAAGTCAACTTTCTGTGGTTTGAAAAAAGGTAGTGGCCAAAATGTATCCAGACTTTGTGAGTCATCTGTGCTGTGAGGATGGAGCTCTGCAGTTATCCTCCAGGCACAAATTGTGGTGAGCGCTTTGTGACTGTTGGATCAATACAAAACCTGTCAGTCTCTGCTGGTTTGGTGCATGTTTGGTTGCTTCTTTGCTACCTACCTGCTTCTCTCCATTCCTTTATTGCAGTATAGTTACATGGCATAAAATTCAAGTATTTTGTAAATTCAATTATTTTTAGTAAACTAAACTTATAAAGCTGTATAACCATTATTACAATCAAGTGTTAGAACTTCTGTCACCCGCAGAATACTCCTGAAGTCCATGTGTAGTCACTCTGGACTCTATCCTGTGGACACAGGGAGAAAAACACTGACATTTCTGTTTGTGTAGGTTTACCTTTTCTATAGATTTCGTATAATTTAATATGATATAATATAATATGTAATTTTCTCTACAAGGTAGGGAAGAACTCTGAATTAGGAGTAGAGTATTAGGGTGAACACAGTATGTAAAGGGAAAGGAGAAACTTCATTACTTCAGTCCAGTGGATTAATTGTGACTGATACGTGACCAGGATAAATAGGAGCACCCCCAAATCATCAGTGAAGTAATGCCAGAGTGTGAACAGGGCAAAAAGAGTGCAATTGTATGTTTGAACTGGAGAGATTAACTAAGTAATCAAGACTAGGCCTACCTTATCATTGCAGTGGTGAGCTTGGTGCAAGACAGTCAAAGAGGCAAAGAAAAAGAATCTTATGCCATCAGTTCACTACAGTCACTGGTGAAAAAATGCGAATCCATCAGATAATAAAAGAACTGCCCCGTAATTTTAGTGGTATATCTACACAGGAGATGTGAACAAGAAAAAGAGAAAAAGCTCTGCACTAAGTGCAAGCATCTAAATGTTCAGATGCAAAGAAATAAAGTTCCTCAAACTTTTCCAGAGTTAGTGTAACGGGGCAGAAAGAAATGACCAAACAAATAGGTCGGAGCTTCACACATACAGTGAGGTGGAATAACTGGTTAGGGAATATAGACAAATAAAGAGAAAGATGCTACAGCATCAGGCAGTAGAGTTACAGGGAAGAGATAGTGATTAAGAATAGAGGAGGATTCTTAACCTATTTGTGCAATGGTATAAGTAAGAAGTTGTTGGAAACAAGGACAAGACAAAGTCACACCACCAAGCTGTGATACAAATGGACAAGGGACATACATAGGGCCAAGAAGAGAAGCCTTACCATTAGAACAATCATGTCTTTCTGAAAGGATAATAATGAGAAGCCCTGAACCTTATAAGTGCAGGAAGAAGGAAATCTTCACCATCAATTCCAGGATTAAAGATGTGTAGAGGAAATGAGGTAGGTACATCATTATAGTGACAACTCTGGACAGGGAACATGATCGTAGCAAAGGGACCAAGGACATCAGCATGGTAGTATAAATGGCAAGGGGTATGAATGGTACAAAGTGAAGGAACCTCTTTCCCAATCAGTACATGGTACAGTGAAAGACGTGTTAATAGGGCAAAGATGAAAAGTTTTTAACCACAACTGTTGCACTGTAACTGGAATAAGATATATGTTTGGCACAAACAGACTAACATCTACAACCATCAGCCTATTGTTGTAGTGATACAAGTGGACAAGTGCTGTGAATTAGCCAAAGAGGAGAGTACAGTGTCATCTCTCAGCAGAGAGTGGGGACGAGCCTCAGGGCACAGAGGTGTGAGCAGGGAATAGAGGAAGATTCCTGATCAACAACTTCAGGGGTACAACTTGTCCAAGCATGTTAGCAGGGCACAGAGGAGCAACTCCATACAACCAATGCAGAGGTATAACTAAACTGGGATGTGACAAGCTCAAAAAAAAAAAAAAAAAACACATTTTCACAGAGTGTTGTGGGATGGGTCACTGAGTGGGGAATTTGACTAGGGTAAAGAGAAGTCCTGCCCCATCAGTGCACTAGTGGAAGTAGCACAATTGGCTAGAGAGCATTACCTGTGCAAAGAGCAGCAGACCTGTCTCATACTTATGATAGTATAACTGTACAGAGGATGAGAACAAGACAAAGAAGTTGAGGTGCCCTCTATCAATTCATGATGTCACTGGGCTGGAAGGTGAACCTGACAAATAGAAAGATCTACACACATTTCTGCGCACCAAACTTCACTGAAATATGAACAGAGGAAAGACAGTGATCCCTAACTTACCAGTAGAAAGATGGAACTGGATGCAGGATGTGAGAAGGACAAAGAGGAGTCCTACCTCAAGAGTTTGGGGATAAAATGCTACAAGAGATGCAACCAGAGAAAACAGGACAATCCTCATACCATTAGTACTGAGGACAGGGCACATGAACAGGGCAAAGACAAGCAGCCTCAACACATCACTCTAGTAATATATCATGGAGCATCATGATTGTATGAATGAGGCAAAAAGGAGGGACAATGTACTACCAAGTGTACCATAGCTTCAGTGCAAGGGGTAAGGAAGGGAGCAGAATGAACATTTCCAAAGCATCTGTGTGGTACTGTGGGCCAGTGATGGGAAAAAGGTCAAAAAAACAACATCAGCACCATGGTGTGAGTGCACAGGGGAAGTGAATGAACAAGGGGAGATCCTTATACCATCATCATTGTGTTGTGCGTGGACAGGGTCACTAGGCCCAAAGATGAGGGTCACTGTGCCTTCCATGCAGTTGTATAACTGAGTATGGAGTGTGAACAGGGAGAAGAGGAGCAGCATGATACCATCAGGGACTCATCACATAAGAAGAGAAATGGAAATTTGGAGGAGGAGCAGCTCCACATCTTTTATGTGCTTGTCTAAATGCATGGAAAATGTGAACAGAGCAAACAGAGATCCTTATACCCAGGTGTGTCCTGTGTTCAGTATCACACAGAGAAGAGATGAACACATCTATACTACCAATCCAATGATGTAACCCAGCTTGATGTGAGCAGGGCAAAGAAGGTGAAACCTGATTCATTAATTTAATGTTAAAATTATGAAGGGAAAAGGAAAGGCTGGGTGATATGAAGAAAATGCACAGAAACTAAGAATGAAACAAATATGGGAACATATCTTCGGTGCCATGGTATAACCTATGCAAGAGCATGATAGTGCAAAGAGGAAGAGTCTTGAAGCAGGAGTCTAATTTGAGAGGGGACACTCACAGGTTAAGTAGTAGGAGCCCCAGCCCATGAGTTCAGTGGGGTATCTGGGAAGGTGATGTGAAAGAGGCACAGAAGAAGTGACTGATTCTATAAAGTCACCTGTGTAATTGCCCAGGAAGAATGAAAAGGGAAAATAACCATACACCATAACTAGCCTTGTATACCTGGACAAAGCTGTGAACAGGGTAAAGAGGATGAACTCTGTCCTATCATTGCAGTGCTACATCCATACCTAGTTATAAATGGAGCAAAAAGAACAAGTTCTACTAACCTAAGTTGCAGTGTAGTAAGTGGAAGCAGAGTGAGTGAGAGTGAGAGAGAGAGAGAGAGAAAGAGAGAGAGAGAGAGAGAGAGAGAGAGAGAGAGAGAGAGAGAGAGAGAGAACTGAGTGGAACAGGGGCACACGAATAATAAAAAGGAAAGCACCTAGTAATGGTGTAACTATACTGCAATATGGAGAACTGAGAAACCATGAACCATCAAGGTAGTGTTAGTGTTATAATGAGAAAGGGAATGTGAGCAGGGGTATCCAACACCATCAGTGCAGTGATGCAACTGGATGTAAGATGTGAATTAGACAACAGAAAGGAACTCTATATCACTAGTATAATTGTTACTGGGGTAATGGATGTGAAAGCAACCAGCAGGGAATCTGCACTTTCAGTGCAGTTATGCAACTGCACAGGGCATATGGGGAAGGTGAAGAGAGGGAAATTACATCATTACAGTGGTTGCCTGGGTGGAGGGGAACAGGATGAACTGGAAGAGAGCAGCACCATCAGTGTAGTTGTGTAAACATGAAAGTTAAAGAACATGGCAAAGCAAAGCAAACTGACATATTAATGTACTGGTGCAGGTAGGTAGGTTATGTGAATGGGGAACAGATAAGGAGCCCTGCTCAGTCAGTACAGTCAGAATGTAACTGGGCTCAAGACATAAAGAAAGCAGGGGAACATCTTAAATGCCAGTGTAAAGCTATACTTATGACAGGAATGTGAATAGGATACAAAAACTCCCCCCACATTGTCAGTGTGGTGGTCTGGCCAGGGTAAGAAGGGGGCAAAGAGGAGAAGATTAGCATCATTAGAAAAGTGATGGAAGTGGACAACAGAAGTAAATAGGGTGAACTGTCACTGTAGAAGTGAACTAAAAGAAAGAGGTGAACTGTGCAAGAAATAGCAGCTTTGCATCATGAATACAATGGTATAAAGGTTTATTGGGAGAGAAAGCTAAGAGCAAACAGAAGTCTAAACCATCAGTGTAGTGGTTAATTGAACAAAGATGTAAATAGAGCAAAAAGGAGGACCCCTGCACCATCATTATAGTAGTGTATCTGAAAAAGGATATAAACTGAATATGGGTATAGTCCCACATGACTACACCAGTGGTGTAAATGGAAGGCCTAGGATAAAAAAGCAAAACAAATGAAACCTGCCTCATTCGTGTAATGATGGATCTATGTGGACAGAGAAAAAAAGTACGCTCCTCTATCATCAGTAGAGTGGTATATAACAAGATGGAGGATAGGGCAAGGCAAAAGGATGCAACCCCATGCAATCAAAGCAGCAGAAAATCTTCTGGAAGATAGAATAGGTAGAAATCTTGAAGACATTGGTGTAAAAAAGACTTTATTAACAAAACCCAGTTTACACAGAAAATATTACAAAGAATCAACAGCTGGTGTCTCATCTCAGTAAAAAGCTTTTGCACATAAAAAACAAAAACCACCAAAGTGAAGAGACAACCCGTGGAGTGGGAAAAAATTTTGCCAACTGTTCCTCGAGGACTAATATCTAGAATATATAAAGAACTCAAAATAAATCATATCCCCCAAAATTTAAAGACTCAATCAATGTTGTATAGATTCAATGCAATCCCAATTAAAATATCATTAATATACCTCACAGATCTACAAAAAACATTCCTAAAATTCATCTGGAACCAGAAGACACCCAGAATAGCAAAAGCAATCCTGGGCACCAAAGACAAGTCAAGTGGCATCACAATCCCTGACTTGAAATTGTACTATAAGGCCACTGTGATAAAATTAACATGGCATTGGCAAAAAAAAACAGACCTGAGGATCAATGGAACAGGCTGGAAGATGCAACCACCACCTCAAACACACTCGGCCAACTTATTTTTGACAAAGGGGCCAAAGAAGTTCACTGGAAGAAAGATAACCTCTTTAATACATGGTGCTGGAAAAACTGGCTCACCACATGCCGAAAACTGAAACTAGACCCATGTCTATCACCATGCACCAAACTCAAGTCAAAATGGATCAAAGATCTCAATATTAAAACAGAAACACTAAATCTACTGGAAGATAAAGTAGGTAAAAATCTAGAACACATACGATTAGGCAGAGAGTTCATGAACAAAAACCAAACTGCATGGGAAATACTTCAAAGAATCAACAACTGGGATCTCATCTTACTGAAAAGGTTTTGCATATCTGAAGAAATCACTAGCAAAGTAAAAAGAAATTCCACAAATTGAGAAAAAAATTTAACTGACTCTCCCTCAGACAAAGGACTTCTACCTAGAACATATAAAGAACTAAAAATAATCAGCCCCCCCAAATTTAAAGTCCCAATACAAAAATGGGCATTTGAGATGTGTGTGCGTTTTTTTTTCTTTGCACCAGGAATCGAACTCAGGACCTTGTGCTTGCCAGGCAGGTGCTTGTGCTGCTGAGGTATATCCCTGGCAGGCATTTGAGATGAACATGCACTTCTCAGATGAAGAAATACAAATGGCAAATAAATACATGAAACAAAGTTCAACGTTATTAGTCATTCAAGAAATGCAAATTAAAACAATACTGAGATTCCATCTCACCCCAGAAAGAGTGGCTATTGTCAAGAAATCCACCAATAACAAATGCTGGTGAGACTGTGGGGAAAAAGAAACACTTCTCCACTGTTGGTGGGAGAGTAGACTGGTGCAGCCACTGTGGAGATCAGTCTGAAGATTCCTCAGTAAACTAAGACTAGAGGTCCCATTCAACCCAGCTATTTCCCTTTGAGTATTTTTCCAGAAGAACTACAAACATCATACCACAGCCATATATGTGTACCCATGTTTATAGCTGCTCACTTTCTAATAGCCAAATCACGGAAGCAACACAAATGCCCATCTACTGAAGAATGGATAAAAAAGATGTGGCATTTTTACATAATGGAATATTACTCAGCTATAAAGAAAGATAAACTTGAGATTTTCATAGGTAAATGGATGCAACTAGAGTCCATACTCAAAAGCGAAATAAATCAGACCTGCATGTGTCAATACTGTATTGTATCAGTAGTGTAGGAACCTGAAAGAGTAAAATCTGAAAGATAAAATAGATGTTGTGAAAGGGAAAGAAGCTGCTCAAAAGGAAAGAACAACTGGCATGAGGGAAAAGAGAAGGAAGGAAAAATATAGATATACACACACAGGATAGTTAAGCAAGTTGTACTATTGATTTCCATTGCTTTATTGAAAGGAACAGTTAATGTTTAATTATTTGATCAACCTTATATGACTATATTTGTTTACCTGAGTAACCAATTTGAAGATAACAATATGTAATACAGCAACCATTGTTAATTTCCTATCACCTTGTCAGAAATTCTGTATTGCTTCTATTGTCTGGGTGTTTTGTTTATGTCTGTTTGTTTGTTAATGTGTTTTTGTTCTCTTATCTTTAAAATAAAAAAAAGACTCAATCAAAAAATCAGCATCTGAAATAAATAGTCACTTCTCACATGGAAAAGTAGGAACAGCAAATAAATACATGAAAAAATGTTCAACATCACTGGTCATTCTATGCAAATTAAAATAATGCTGAGATTCCATCTCACCCCAGAAAGGGCTATTATCAAGAAATCAACCAATAACATATGCTGGCGAGGCTGTGGGGAGAAAGGGACCCTCCTCCACTATAGGTAGAATTGTAGACTGGTTCAATCACTGTGGAAATCAGTGTGGCGATTCTTCAAAACAGTAAAATTAGAGATTCTATTTGACCCAGCTATGCCATTTCTTGGTTTCTTCCCAAAAATATTAAAAACATCATACCACAATGATATATGCACATCCCTTTTTATAGCAGCACAGTTTGTAATAGCTAATTCTTGGAAACAGCGTAAATTCTCATCTACTGATGAATGGATAAAGAAGTTGTGTATTTTTTAATGGAGTACTTTACTTCCATAACAAAGGACAAACGTGAGACATTTGTAGGTAAATGGATGCAGCTTGAGACCATACTCTTATGTGAAATAAATTGGGCACACGTTTAGATATCACAATGTTTCTCCAGTGTGAGAAACTGAAAAGCTAACTAAGGACCAAGATGATTAATAGTTACTAAGAAATAGGATGAAAATATTCAAGTGGGAAAAGGAACAAAGGAATGGAGAAGGGGAATGGAAAGAGGGAAAAGAAAAGACAATAGAAGGAAAAATGGTAACAAAGCTTTAACAAATAATGTGGCATGATAGATTGAAGGAAGGAGAAAGGGCTGGGGAGCAAAAGAAGAATCAAGATGTATCATATACAGTACAAATTCCCTATGATGTATGTGAGTATATGTATATCTAAAATGTACCAAAAATTATTTTTAAAAAATTAAAGAACAAGATGGTAGGAATTCAACAATGGTTGTTATATTGCATATTGTTGTCTTCAAGTCAGTTGTTCAGATTACCAGATATAAGCGTGCAAAATTGGTCAAAAATATTTAAACATCAAAATATTTAAACATTTCAATAAACCAATGAACATCAGCAGTGCAATTATCCCCGAAACTCTGTATTATTTCTAATCTTTTAAAATTATTTTTTATTCTTTTTAATTGTTGGATCAACCTTGCACTCTTACATCTGATGATCTGAGCAACTTCACTGAGGATAACAATATGTAGTACAACAACCATTATTAATTTCCTATCATCTTGTTTTGAAATTATGTATTGTTTTTATTGTTTTTGTGTTGTTTTGATTTTGTCTTTGTTGTTATTTTGTTATTGTTTTTTTCTCTTTAAAATAAAAAAATTTAAAATAAAATTATTTTAAAAATCAAGGCAGTGGAGTGATTGAGATGGCACATGAAATGACAATGAGGATAAAACCTGCACAATGCAGTGGTGTATCTGGTAGAGGATGTGAATCAGGAAAAAAGAAGGGTCATGCCACATCAATAATGAGCTGTTACTGGGCATGTGTGTATGAAAGCTGGAGGAGGGGCTGACCACAATCAGTAGCGGTAGACCTAGAGTGGTAATTGTGATGACTAGATAAAAAGGAGCCCTTTATCTTCACTGTGGGGCATAACTAAACAATTCATATGAGTGGAGCTTAAAACATCAGTGTGGTTCAGTATCATACTTGAATAGTTCAAAGAGGAATTTCCCCCAACCATCAATGCTACCCTGCACTTGGGTAGAGGAGCTGAACTCGGCAAAGAAAAGCATCTCCACATCATCAGTACAGTGCTATGACTGGGAAGAAGACATGGATGGCCCAAGGAACACTAGTTCACATCTTCATTGCAAGTGGTTCAAGTGGATGAGAGGTGTGAAAATGATAAAGAGAAGCCCCACACCATTAGTATACTTATATGATTGTTCATAGATGTGACCACAACACATAAGTCCTCCCTATACCCAGAGTAGTGGACTGAGAAACTGGAAGGTCAAGATGCAAAAGGAGGTAAAATCCTAAATCATCAGTGTTATGGCACAATTTTATAGAAATTGTGCATGCACAAAGGGGTGGCCCCCTCATGCCATGATTTCAGTGTTTAACTGGATATGAAATTTGAATATATCCTATGAGAGATCCATACATCGTTTTTGCAGTAGTATAATTGAGCAGATGATAAGGAAGGGCACAGAGCATGACAATGTACCACCAAGTCTACTAAATATGGGACAGACAGACAGCAGAGAAGAGCACTCCCATGTCACCAGGATAGTCATATTACTGGGAACTGAAAAATATGAGGAAGAGCAACTCCATGGCTTCATTGTGTTTTGGTATGTGGAGACTGAGGCTGTGAGTGGGCCAAACAGGAGAAGTCCCTCACTATCAGTGCAATTATTATACATGCAGAGAGTGATCCAGCCAAAATGGAGGAGACTTGGACCATTAGTTAGTGGTGTAATAATGTGGTATTCAATTTGTGCAAGAGTATCCTTGCACTGTCAATGAGATGGTGTAAATAGAAAGATGATGTGAACAGTATAAAGAGAAGAGTAGGTTCCTTAGCACAGGAAGGGAACAGAGCAAATGAAAACTTCTCTAAACTATAACTTCATCCCTACATTAGCAACTGTGTACATTAAAAATGGTTTAGAGAAGAGCAGCCCCACATCATCAGTGTAGTGGTGAAAGTCAACAAGAGATGTGAAAGAAGCAACCTGAAGTATCTACTCACATCTGTACCATGCTGTAACTGGGCATGCATATGACTGAGACAATGAGCAGGGGCACCTCACATCGGTATCAATGGTGCTTATCTAGGCAGGAGTTGAAAATAGAGGCATCATGAACCTTCAGGACACTGATGTAATTGTGGATGGCATGTCAAGAGCTCTAATGTGGTTATCCACACACCAGTAGGGTGATATGACAACTGGAAAGAAAAAATATACACAAAAAGAAACAATTGAACAGAATCAATCCAGTTATAAAGGATGTAAAAAAGAAAAGGCAAACTTTGTACATCAGCCAATGGGTGAAATTATACAGAGGAGTTGGAAAAGACCTAGAGTTGGAGCCCTTTCTGGTTAGTTGCTTGTGAATCCCATAACATCTATGCAATGGATTAACTGGATGACTGACATGAAGTAGGCAAATAATAAGAATCCACAAATACTAGTGCACAAGAGTAACTGGGCATTTAGGAGCATCCTCAGACCACAGTGTACTGTTGTAACAGGAATGGAATATGAAGTGCACACTATGAGGAGTTCCCACATCATCTGTGTGGTTGTGTGATTAATGGAGGATGTGAAAATGGTAAAGAGGAGAAAATTGCATCATCAGTGCATCATAAAGCTGGAAATACCTAAATTGGACAAACAGTAAGATTCTGTAGGACCAGTGCAGTGGTAAAAATGGAAAGTAGATTATTAGAGGGCAAAGATCCACCTCATCCCACTGGTGCAGTCGTACACTTGAACAGAAGGTGCAAGTAAAACAAAAAGAGACATCTCTTTGCATCTCAGTGGTACAACTAGTCGGGAGATTCGTCATTGCCAAGAGAATATATGCACGCTATCAGTGTAAGGCTGTCATTGACCCAAGTATGTAAAGGAAGCAAAGAATGGAAACACATCTTCATCACTGGATTAGAGTAACTGACCAGTGATGTGGACACAACAAACAAGAGGACTGCAGCATACTCAGTATGGTAGTGTAATTGAGTTAAGCTTAACAGAGAGAGGTCTTCACTGCAGTGGTGTACCTGCACAGGGTAATCAGAAGTACTCTAAGATCACCAGTGCATTCCTCTTTATGGGCACAGTATATGAATGGGACAAATGGAAGGAGCCCTGCCACACCAGTGTAGTTAACTGACAGAGAAGTGGATGCAAACAGGACAAATAGTAGGAGCTCCACTACATGAGGGCATGGAGTAACTGGAAGACTCCTATCTATGCACCACTCTGACTGGCTTAGTCTTCTTGGTTTTATAGTAGGTGGGTGACTTTAATGCAAGCAGTGCAGTCTCTCTCAAATCCGTAAGAATTATAGTGCTGCCCTCCCATGCCCCAGGATAATTATGTGTCTGCTTTTAGATAGTGTGATTTACAGTCACAGTGTCATAAAACATTGCACCTGAAAGAGGCTGATCTGCTTTCTGGGGTGCGAGGTGACATGACGGACACTGGCAAGGTACTTCGTTGAAAACCAATTCTCTTCCCATCCTGCTCAGAGCCTACCATGTGCCTGTCTCATGATATATATTTCTGAAAACTCTCAAAGCAGAACTCCTAAATCTTCAGACACTAAATTGTCCAAGATATACAGTCTGGTATAAATATGTGCACTGGTTATTACACTGGAATATTAGATGACTCACCTGGAAATCAAGTCAATGACCCAAGCCCAGCCCAGATCATAGTGGCTAATAGTTCCTATACACTATGCGGAGGCTTGACAGATAGAGGCTTTGCAGGAAAAAGAATGGGTCACAAGCTGACCCTTCCCCAACTGGCAACTTATTGACAGCTTCTGCTGCCATGACCAGGAAATCAACGGGCTGTGAACAATGAATTATCCTCTTACCTCTGGAAGTGATCCTCAGGCTGACCTACACAATGTTAGCAGAATGATTGCAGGAGCTCACAACATTCCTGGCTGTCCCTCTTTCTCCTCTGGGAATGAAGGGGTCAACTTGAGTTCAAGGTTGGGAACCTGACATTGGAAAGAAGCACCCTGTTTTCCACGGAGCCATCCATTTAGCCACCTGTCTGTCACTACTTCATTATGCTGTGTTAAATGTACCAAAGGTAAAATAAATATAAGACAAATCAGTTTTCCTGCATGTAAAGTCTAAAATTTTGACATATTCATTGCGGTGGAAACATGATGCTCATAGTTTAGGGGACATACTAGGGTGACCTTGAGCAGTAGGGCCTGGATGTAGCAAGGTCAAAGACTCGTGCCCTGCAGGAAGAACTTGCTCACAGGAGCATGGGGATGCTGCCCTCTAATCCATATGCTCCCTTTTAACTACCAAGCTGTCACGCTGCATCTGCCGGTGGGGAGGGGCATTTCTTCTACAGTCCTTTTCTCACAAATAGGAAACACTTTTCCCTGGGTAGGGTAGAAACTTTTCTAGTTCATTCTCATAAAGACAGCATAGTTCCACTTGGGAGGATCTACTTCCAGCTAATTCATTTCCACAGAAGGGGGCCTTGCACTTCTTAAAAGTCTTCCTGCTGAGAGCCGTCTCTTCTCACAAAAAAGCCAGCAGCCTGCTCTCTCTGACCCAAAGCAGAGACCTTTTTTCTCTAATCAAAACAAAAATGCTGAATAAATTGCTGGTGAACTCTTTGCAGTACTGAAAGGACCTGCTGATGCAAGGCAACTAGATCACTCTGCATGTGTCAGACAAGTTATCAAACTGAGGCTGTTGTGGATTATCTAAACATTCTGAAGGTGACCTTTGCTACCTCTATCACCTTTGTCCCTTCCCCAGGATCCAGCAACTATGACATCAGTGCTTCACACAGCTGGGCACTAAAACACCCTTCTCCAGCTGTGCTGGTTGATCAGTGCTTGTAACATATTGATTCTTTTTTTAAAATTTATTTTAAGAATATAAGAAGAAAGATATTTTAACAAACAGACATCCATTTACAAAATAGCATAAGAATAATACAAACAATACAGAGTTACAGACAAAGTTGTAGGAAATTAACAATGGTTGTTTTATTACGTATTGATATCTTCAAAGTGGTTTCTCAGGAAAACAAAGATATACATGATTCATCAAATAAGCAATCATTAACTGTTCCTGTCAGTAAAGCAATAGAAGTCAGTAGTACAACTATGTTAGTTATCCTGTATACACATACATACATAATTTCCCCTTTTTTCTTTTCTCTTTTCCTTCACCCCAGTTGCTCTTTACTTTTGAGCATTTTCCTTTCTTTTCAAAATGTCTAACATGCCTTCTAATTTTTATTCACTCTTTCAGGTTCTTACACTAGTGAGACAATATGTTGCTTACACATGGAGGTCTGGTTGATCGCATCCTTGATGACAGGCTCCAGAAAGAACCCCTTTCAGTTTCTAAGACTTATGAGTCCCCATCCCTGTCTTCCAGAATATGTTGTTGACTGGTTGTCATGATTTCATTCAGACTTAGAATGCACGACTATCTGAAGGTCAACAACTGCTTTGTCTTTCCCCGCACCCTTTGATTCCTAAGCCACAGATGGGAATTATGCAGGAGAAGCATAGCAAGGCTAATGAACAAATTTTGCTGAGGAAGTTTGCTCTTTCCTGAAAGACTGCAGTCTGTAGGGAATGGAAGAGAAAAGTAATCCCCCCCTGTGATCAAAAGCATCTAAGGTCATCCTGAAAAGAAACTGCCACACTGTTCAAAAGTGTACCACCAGTATCCTTTTCCTTGTCATGTATTTTTGTTTTTTAGGTCTCACTGTGGTATCCCTCTGCTGCCCGGCAAGCTGGTTAGGGCACTGTGCTGCTGACTACAAGGCAATTCTTGGATGAGGTCTTTGGTTTTAGGATCATTGACCATGCTTTGGATATATTAAGATTTTGATGTACTGTGCTCACCCAAGGTCTGGCTTCTGAACACTCATCTCTCTTGCAGCAACACAGTTCTTTATAAGCACACCTAATTTTAAATCCTGGGCATGTGGTCTTATCTTTCACAAAATTATCCTAAAATCTGAAAGAGGAAAACCCACTCCTAAATATAGAAACCCCCATGGAGGGTTTAAGTCTCTCACCCAGCAATGTGGCACATGGTTGAAAAAGAAGATGAAGGGAGAAAAATCTGCAATTGAAGGGGCTCTGAGATGACCCATTGCGCTCTGTGGAACGAAAGATCCAAGAATCAGAACTCTTATGGTTTTAATTGGTATCAATCAGGAAGGTGGGTAGAAGGTGGTCCTGGCAGAGTGCACAGAAAGAGAAACTTTGCAGGCATGACTGTAAGAAGAAGCAGAGCACTCTTGCACCAGGCAGAGGCTCTCCAATTAGTGATGCAGCAGATAACTTGATGTAAGCAAGGCTGACACATTTACTGCAGGAAGCTACAATTCTTTCTGAGTCTCATGGTCTCAGCTGAGATGTTATGTCATGTTTTAGTCCTAGAATTTCACAGGCTCTTGCTCAAGCCCCCATTGGTAGGGGAGAGCAATTCTCACCCATGTGCTGCAATGAGACACGCTGCTGCCTAGGTCAAACTAAACCACATTTTTTTGCCAATTAAAGGAATATCTGGTTCTACATAGCTAATTTTGTGTATTGCAGTGAATAGGGTTGAAATAAAGGATGGCACATCTCATTGTCCCACTCTAAGCTGTCCTTATCAAGGTCCTGTAGTCTTTGGTCATCTCACAGTGCTGCTTTAGTGAGAACTATTGATCCTTCCACTTCCAGGCCCTCTGCAAGACTGCAGAGTTCTGCTGGAACCTGTGATGGCTGTGCATAGCAAACTTAGTCTATGCTGACTTCCCCATTCCCTGATCCTCGCCACTGCAGTAGGAGCTCTGAGACTTCCAACTGCTTGAGGACCTTCCTTGACAACTAAAGCCCACTCTGCCCAAGAAGACCGGTAGAAATAACCAGCGAACTCATGTCCATAATGTAGCCCTCAAACAATGACTAACAAGATTGCTCCTTTGCCTCAGAGAAGAGGTAATGCAGATTCTGTCTCATCAAACATTGGCTGGCCTTCTGTGAGCTTTCTTTCTTCTTAACTAAAACCCATACTTAAGCTATACATCCTCCTTTGTTGCTTCATTTTAGTAAAAATATTTCTTGCTAAGTCAGTTAAATGAGAATCCTTGCCCTATTGTTATAGGCAGGTGAGTTAGACAGAAATATTATAGGCAGTCAGACAGGGCCAGGCTCTGGAAGGAGCCAACATGAAAGACAAGATAAGATACCTGTGGGCCAGACCTCAAGACAAAGGACTAAACAAATGCACCCACATATCTCCCTAGGTATGAACATTGTTATTCTAAATAAGTAACAACCACCTTCTAAAAGCCAGAAAGAGCCACCAGCCCAACCCCCTACAGGAAAAGCCCCTGTTCTGTATTCATGCCTGCTTGGTACATGACTCACTTCCCCAGTTGATCCCAGTTTACTAAATTGTACCTGAACTATTATACTAATCTTATTGGCTGACCATAGTTTTGTCCCACCTCATGCCCACCTTGTAATTCCCATTTTCTCCCTATCTTGGACCTACCTCACCTCAGGGTTTTGCTCTATAAAGTCCCTGGGAAGGCAAGGGTCCTTGGCAACCCACTCAGGCCCCCTGTTGTCCCTCTCTTGGACAGAAGCTTTCCTTCCCTCAATAAATATATTCTGCTCTTAACCTCCATTCTTTCTAAAATTCATTCTTCAATTTTAGAGAATGCAAACTAGTCCTAGATATTGCTCAGGTTGGGAGTTTTATTTTTCTGTATCACTATCTGATAATCCTTCATATCTGGTCAAATTTCTCATTCCCTGTCCTTGGTATCTGAGCACCTTGGCCTGTCTTCTGCAAGAATACTGTTATGTCTACTAAGGTAGAATTGCCAGTCTGATATTTTCTCTTAATAATTTTCCTTCCACTGGCTCCAATTCTATCCCTTGGTTACAAATTCACACCTGTCCATAATTATTTGGAAATGAGCCCAGTTGTATACTGAGGTCTCTTTCCTATTATTTGCAATAGTTTATAAGTAAAAGTATCTTCACTGCTTTAAGTTTTATCCAGCTCTAGTTTTAATAGATGCACGTACTACACTGACTCCTGGAGTTCCCTGGTGGGATTCAGCTCTAATCATCAATCCACAGTGTTAATTTGGTTTATAGTTTAACTTTATTGGATGCCTTCCCTTCCATCTCTCCCTGACTCTTGTGTCTCCTGGGGTCAACACCAATCCAAAGATAACTGGTGTACTTACACTTCAATTTCATCTCAGATCTGTTAGTTAAGTGATACTGCTTCAGCATCCTTATCCATTATTAGATAATTAGCGCCACTGTTGATCAGCACCAGCTTCCTACAGGCCTGATATTGAGGCAGTTTCCTTGAATAAGACTTCAATCATAAATTTGCAGGTCTTTTTCAAATGGGAAGCATTAAAGCATGTTGCTTTTCTAGGATTATTTCTGCTCTTGAATGTCCAGCATAAAAACATTTACATGTTTTCTAGGCCCACCAAAAAGTGAACACAGTATTATAGGCATTTATTTCCTTTACCTTTTTGACTGAATCACATAGTGAAGAGCCAAATTCACTATGAAATGGCAACAATCTTGATAACACCAGTCTATGAAAAGGTCAAACTCAATGATCTTATCAAAATTCAGGGTTTGTGGCCCAGAAGTACTTCTTGTTCCTCAAGATTAGATCACGCTGCCCTAACTTTCTTTCTCAGTCCACTGATGTCCATGGTCATATTGGTGGTCACTAGACAGAGACTTCTATTTCAGCTGTGCTTTCTGGAATCATTCAGGGTGTGTGTGTGTGTGTGTATGTGTGTGTGTGTGTGTGTTACTGAGGATTGAACTCAGGGCCCTCAAAATCAGCTATGCCCCAAACCCTCCACCTTTTAAAAATATTTTGAAATACAGTGGCTAATTACCCAAGCTGGACTCAAAATTGCAGTCCTCCTGCCTTAACCACCTGGAGTGCTGAAATTACTGGTGTGACCTACTAGATTGGCTTCTGGCAACCTGCTTTGGACTCAACAAACTCAAAGATTTTTTTAAGTCAGACTACAAAGTATTATTTAATCAGACTTTTATACTTATCTATATTGTTTAATGATTCTTTCACTTTTGTTCTTTATGCAACTTGTGGTGCTTCTTCCCTCAACATGCTCAGCATCGCTTTATTTTATTATCTGTCTAATTATGTAATTGAAATTTTTATAGACTAGCAGCTTCATAGTTGGGCCACCAGACTCAGTTAAACTTGACTGACTATGCTAGATAAAACTCAGACATAATTTGGCCCAGCTCTATCTGACCGCATCTAGCTGCGCTATGGTCTTCAGACCTATCCTGTTTGCTCACCCCTTTCAAGCTGAGGCAGACTAGCCCAGTCAAGGACATACTTAACTAATTATACTCAGTCACTTAGGTTGGATTCTCCCTGTCATTCTTGCCATATGAATTACATGGGTGAGAACATACTCTTGTTTTTACAAGCCTACCTTTCCCCTGGATGGTACTCAGCAGCAGCATTCTTCATATTTTTAAACACATGTTGTAAAGACATGAAAAGGAGCTTTGAAAACAGCTTCGGAAACTGGCAAGAAGTATGTGATATGTATATTCAAAGCAAGTGGCAGTATTTAGAGAAGAAATAATGGCAATGTATCGTGTACAGCAATACAATTTTAAAAATTCAAAAATTTGCCCTATCTTTTGATCCTCCTCTTTACAATGCACCAGGTACTGTTTAAAGTACTGGAAATTACCCAAAGACTGAATCATTTTGGGGAATTTACACTCTAAGTAGAGTTAGATATTGATATAGTAATTAAAGAAACAAAACCTCAACAAAGTGAAGACACCAATGTTTTACTGGTCAAGCACCATGATCTCTTTCAAATTTAAATCAACTATATACATTTTAGAGGGGAATTTCTCAACCAAATTGGTTTTATAAGTATGTTAAAATTTGATTTATTTTAAACATTTTCAGTGCCTTTTTGCTATACCTACAATAACTATTAAGACTTCTGATATTTAAATGATATCCTTCCTTACTTCAGGTGTTCTATTATGCGCTTTTACGTCAAACTTTTTAAAATATGTTTTGAATTTTCACAAATTTTTTCAGAGATGATATAATCTTAAGAGTCCACATATTAGCCAAATCATTACTGTGGTGTTCACAAATGAGTGGATAGAGAATTACTGAGTCATACACAACCTTCCTTTTTCAACATATTGCATATGCTCTCCTTTATTTATCTTGTTACTCTGTGGCACTCAGGACAAGACAGATTTTGTATCTTTGTGAAAATATTTTTTCTTCCTAAACATGTGCACTATTCTTTAGCTCTGAATTCAAAATTCTACCCATTCACATTCAAATATTGGACATTTTTTGTTAATTTTGTTTGAGCATGGGAAAACCTTTTCATGTAAAGTTTAATGTTTTTCTTTAGCTCAGAAATATGCGTTTTTCTTTCAAAATATTACTTCTCCACTTGTTTTGTGATTTTCACTCCAATATACCAATCATCCACATAGTAAATATTTATTCTATATATTTAATATCCATCCATTTTTCTTAGATTGCTGGTGCACCAATTTTATGATAAATGAAGAATCACATGTATCCTATAATGATAGCAATGGTGCATCACTACTAAGTGAGATTCCTTGCCTTCTGTCATGATTTCCTAAGGGTACTTTAGTTACTTAAATAATTTTCTCAGAAGTGTGACCCTTGCACAGTTTATTTTCTGGGAAAAATGAAATAACCGTCATCAGCTAATATAACTATCAACCATCTTTCTTTCAAATCTAAATGAATAATCCCAGAAAATTTCTGCAAATGAAAAAGGGAAATTTTCAATATTTCTTATTTCATAGAACTGTAGAAGCACCAAGCAAATTTCCTTCAATGTGAAAGTGTAGTTTGCTTCTCATGGAAATGACCACAAGACTCATAAAGCTACTATACAAGGGTTAAAAATGTTAATATATGTAAAACGCTTAGGACAGAATGTGACCCCTGATCAGAACTCTGCACAGCCAGGAACTGTGATCTCCATTGGGTCTGCTGGTAGAGTTCAACGAAAAAACAGGAATGACCAAGAAGCCAGAGAAATTTTTTAGAGAAATCACATGCTTCATAATATTGGCCAGTGGGGTGAGAGTCAGACAGCCTAGTCCCATCCTCACTAAGTCACTTACTGTCTCTATGGCCCTGGGAAAGTTAATTAGTCTATTTGAGCTCCTCAGGTCCCTAGGCTCCAGATGGTCTTCTACCATTGCTGCAATCCTCATGCTCATGTTCCCGGGGTTCCCTACCCTTTACCGTGAATACTTCCTATTGTCCGGTGTACTACCTCAATCAGAACAATGTTCTGAAAAACAGAGCAGGAAGAGGGCTTTGCAAAAACTGCAGCCATTTGGGTATACAACTGCATGAATAAGGCCTGCTACAAGTGCTGTGCACAGATGCAAGCCACGTGGTCAAGATGAAGGTACAGGCGTAGGAGCGGAGCAGGTTGCGTCAGAAGTAGATGATGTGGGCCACCAGGTCCCATGGTACCATGGAAACATGCCTGAGTTCTGTCCCTGGGATGTTGGCCTGGAGTTCACCACTCCTAGGGTACACTAGCAGCCTACCTAAAAAGGAACAGGGCTCATTCTTTTGAATAGATTTAAATGTACATAAAATTGATCAGTAAAGTTCCCATGAATACACATCTCCTTCAGTTTCCCTTATTATTTCATACAATTGTGTGGTACATTGTTAAAACTTATGAGCCAATACTGATACATTATTATTAACTAAATCCATGGTTTATTTTACTTTCACTCTTTTTTTTATAAATTCTATGAATTTTGACAATTTTATAGTGATGTGTTTTCACTATTATAGCATCATACAAAGTAGTTTATTTGCCCTTAAATATCACCTGTGCTCTATTAATTCATTCTCCCCACTCACCTCAACTCTGGTGTTATGGTTTAGATCTAAAATATTCCCTAAATATCTTATGTATGTGGAAGATGATTGGATCCTGGGACACTCTACTCATCAGTGGGTTAATCCATTAATAATTTCAAAAGCTAAATGTGCTGTTAGGGTGTGGGGTCTGGTGGAAAGAGCCCAGTCAATGAGGCCCTGACATAGAAGGGTATATCTCCTCTAGCTTCTCCCCTGTCTCTCTGCTTCTCAGCTGCCACGACATGAGCAGTTTTCTTTCACCAGGCCTTGCTACCATCTCTTTCTGCCTTGGAGCCTGTCAACCATGGTCTGAACCCACTGAAGCTGTGAGTGAAATAAATTTCTCTTCAGGTTGTGATTGTTGGATATTTTGACTCAGTCATGGGAAAGTAACTAAGACACTTGGAAGAAGTTGATCCTTTTTCTGTATCCATAGTTTTATGTTTTTCAGAATGTAATATAGTTTAGATGGTCCAATATGTGTTCTTTTCAGATTGCCCTTTTGCATTTATCAATATACATTTAGGGTTTCTTCAGGTCTTCTCATGACTTGATAGTTAATTTTTTTGATGAATGTACCATTGAATAGATATACTTTAGTTTGTTGATCTACTCATTTTTCAAAGGACCTCTTAATTACTTATGAGTTTTGGCAATTATGTATACTGCTGCTATAAACATTCATACATAAATTTTTGGGTAGATATTTTTAAATCATTTGAAAAAAACAAAGAAAGAGAATTGCTGAATCATATAACAAGCGTAAATTTAATTTAATAAGAAAGTTCCAAACTGTCTTCCAAAGTGGCTACATTATTTTGCATTTTCATAAGAATTGAATCAGAGTTCATGCTGGTCCAAACTTCTATGAGCATTTGCTGTTGTCGTTGTTATGCAAATTAGCTATTTTGATGGGTGTATATCTCATTATGGTGTCAACTGGCATCCTTTAATTGAATAATGATGATAAATATATTCTCATGCACTTATTTATCAACAGTGCATCTTCTTTGACTAGAGTTTATTCAGATCTTTTGACAATTTTAAAAGAGGAGTTTTAATTTTCTTATTGATTTTTAACAATTCATTGGATATTTTGGATGCAAGTCCTTTATTAAATATGTGTTGAGCAAAGGTTTCTCTCCCTGAGTGTGGCTCGTTTTTCATTCTCTTAGTGTCTTTTGCAAAGCAGAAGTTTTAAAATGTGTTTTGCTCTAAATTCTTTGTTTTCAAGCTATAGTCAGTGGGTAGTAAGACATGACTAAAATGTTGAAAAGCAAAATGTATGCAGGCACTAAAAAATGAAAAGGAAATACTTTCATTACAAATTAAATTTTGGTATCTTACATTTCCCTTTTTTCTGGCTTTAATATTATTTTTCTTTGGAAATTGTCAGATTTACCCATCAAATATAATAGTTATATAATAACTTAAAGTAATTTTTTCCATTTTGGTAAAATATCCATTAAAAATTTACCATTTTAAATATATATAGTCTAGTGATATCACATGTGTTCACGTTGTTGTACCAGTATGGATGATTTTGCACTTAAGGAAGTTGAATTGGCCGAACTTTTCTTTCATGAATCATAATTTGGTATTGTATATGAAGAAGTAATCTCCAAACTCAAAATCACTTGGATTTTCTACCATGTTATTTTCTAGTTTTATAATTTTCTATCTCATATTTTGTTCCATGATCCATATTGAGTTGGTTTTTGTCAGAGGTATGGCTTTGCATAGATCCACTTCTTTCTGCATATTAATGTACTATTTGCTGAAAATATTATGTATTCTACATTTAATTGCCTTTGCAACTTTGTCAAAATAAATTAATTAGATTTTTGTGGATCTTTTTTGGAGTTCTGTATTCAGTTAAACTGAACTATTTTTGTATTCTTTGGCCAATATTGTGATTTCTTGATTACTATAGTAATCGAGGTTCTAAGTTGAGTTTCTTGGTTAATCATGTTAATTTCTGACTGTGTTCCCCTCCTTCACTATTGTGCTGGATATTCTAGGTCCTCTGCCTTTCTATATAAATTTCAAGATGAGGCTCTGGAAAACTCAATTACTATATGATCTAGTAATTCCACTACTTGGTATGTATGTGAAGAAAATAAAACCAATATATCAAAGATACATCTGCAGGCTTATTTATTGCAATATTATTTACAAAACTGGAAAGTGGGAACAACCTAAGTATCAATTGATTGATGAATAAAGAAAAAAGAGTAAATGTACACAAAAGAATAGAGTTTATCCATAACAGCATAAAATTCTTTGTTTTGTCACAAGATGGATAAACCTGGAGATCATTGTGTCAAATAAAATAATCTAAGAACAAAAAGACAAATAGTGCCTACACATTAAAACAGCAGATCCAAAAATATTTATTTCATAGGAATTTAGAGTAGAATAGTGGTTATCAGGAGATAGTGGGGAGATAGGGCGAGAAAAAGGTAAAACTGGTAGTTAAGAATACCAAATTATAGTTAGATACAAAAAATAAGTTCTATTATTGCACAGTGGATAACAGATAACAAAAATGCACTGTATATGTCAACAAAATACTCCAAGAATGAATTTTTAATATTTTTCCAACAAAGAAATGATGTGCTTGAAGAGATGGAGGTAATTAGCCTGATTTGAACATTATACAATGTATACATATATCAAAACACTGTATGATACTACATATGTTTTGTTATGGTTTGTGTCTGGATGCCCCCCAAAGCCTCATGTGCTCATGGGGGTGGGCTTTTCAGAGGTGGCTGAATCTAGAGTTAGTGATTGGTTCGTTGTCTAGTACTGGGATTGGGGATGTGAGTGCTACACTCATCCACACTTCTTTGCGCCAATTTTTTCTTCATTGCATTTTAAATATACATCATATTCCAAAATGTCTTTCAAAACAAATGCTCATTAGCATACCCAGGCTTACCTTTCCTTCATGAAAATTTCTGGAAATTTACAGATTCACTAATGTTCAACTTTTAACACCTAGCTGCACTGAATCAGTGTAGTTCTAGGTGTGGAAAGTCCACCTAAGGACTGTTGCCAACAGAGTATAAAGGAAACCTGGAAGGGAAGATGGTGTGGTATTGATTCTCCTGGAGAAGCTTGCTATGCTGGCTTTCCTGATATGAACTTGGCTGTTCTCATCATCAGAGGAACTTGAGTCCTCGTTGTTGCTGAGGATGGTTGCAGTTCTTTTTGGGGTAACTCTGGTCCTTCGAGCATCATGTTCTGGTTCCAGGTCAGATCCCTCCATCTGCTAGGACAAAACCTTCACCCCGTTGGCACAGATATTCGAGCTCCCACCACTGACCTTTGGTCCTTCCCAGTGCAGATCCTTGATACAGACTTGCATGAGACATTGTTGTGGGCTCTGGGCCTCCAGTTGGACTCATGAGGGGTGTTGCTATAGGCTCTAGGGCCTCAGTTGGACTCACTGAGAACATTACCATGGGATTCAGACCCTCAGTTGGATTCTTTTGGACTCTACTGTGTGAACAGATCTCTTGCAATCTTTTGCATTTGACTCTTTGGGTGAATATTATAGAATAATCGTATAAATTATATGTCCTGTCTTAAATCTATTCCTTTGTAAACCTCGACCACAACATGCTTGTACAATTTTTATGTAACAATTTTTTAAAAATGAAAGATGTTCTTGAAAAGTACAAAACAACTTGATGGTATATGCAAAACATGGAAATAATTGAAATATACTTCATAGATGAATGAAAAGTCAAAACTGGGATATTTAATAGTAATAATAATAGTAATGTATTATTATTATCATAGCACTATGGACCTTTAAAAAAGAAAGAAAAAGAAACAAGGATATCTGGCCACATTCTATGACATGGATGAGCTTTGATGACACTATGCTAAGTGAAATAAATCACTCACAAAAGGGAAGTAATACATGATTATGGTGCTAGGAGTTATCTAAAGTATCACAGTTTATTAATACAGAAAGTGAAATGGTGATTACCAAAAGATGGAGAAGGAGCCAAAAGGTGTCATTGTCTAATAGGTAAGGGATTTACTTCAGCAAGATGGAAAGGTTCTGAAGATGTTTAACGATAGCATCGATATGCTTAATACTGCTGATCTTTATATTTACATGAGAAACCAAAATAATAAATAAAGAGTAAAATAAAAATTTGATAATAAGAAGGGAGACAGATCTTTCTCAGATGGGAATGTGATCAAGAGATGGAGTGGGAAGAAGGAGTGAAAGTGTATGAAAAAAAGACTTAAAATCTGTTACATATGTACACCAGTTCCAAACAAGGAATGCTAACATTATATACTACAAACATATACTAATAAAAATGAAAAGTAATTGAGATTATAAATTTTATGACTTTGTCATAATAAAAATTTAAATGAAATGCTGTGATTCTCATTGGGATTATGTTGAATCTATAGATCAAATTGGTAGGAATTGGCATCTTGACGCTATTAACACTTCTTACACACAATTATTTCTGTATTACATTTCCTTTGATTTATTTCATCAGAGATTTACCAGTTTTTCTCATAACAATCTTGTATGCTGTTGGATTTGTACCTAAGCACTTTTCCTATTTGGGTCCTGTGAATGGAATTGCATTTTTAAAATTTAAATTTCACTCCATTTGACTTTCAAACAAACACTTAACATTTGTATAGTAACCTTATATTCTAGTATCTTGATATAATTGGGTAACCATTTTAAGCAACAGTGGACATACTGTTGATAGTGGACATACTTGCACTGTTCTTGATTTTAGTGGTAAAGAACACATTTTCTCACTATTAACCATTATGTAAATCATTTTGTTGGTAAATAGCACTCATAAAGTTGATAAAAATAATTTCTATTCTAAGATGGCTGAGAGATTTTATCATAAATGGTGTTGGGCTTTGTTAAACACTTTTTCAGCATGTATTGATATGGTTGTATGATATTCACTCACTTTTGAATATGATGGAGTAAATTAATTGATTTTCAAATATTGAACCAACTTTGCACACCAAAACACACTCTCATGTGGTCATGCTGTATAATCCACTTTAAACCTCTTTGATTTGATTTGCTAGCATTTTTCTGAGGATTTTTACATGTAAGCTTATGAAAGATATTGATTTATGGTTTTTGAATTCTAATGTTTTCACTTCTGGTATTAGGGTTATGAAGGATTCATAAAATGAATTAGAAAGTATTTCCTTTCTGTTTTCCACATGAAACTTTAGCAAATTAACATGATTTCTTCCTTTAGTTTTTGGTATGATTTTGCAGTGAAATCATCTGGGTCATCTGTTTTCTGTTTTGGAATATTTTAAATTATTGATTCATACTTATATTAGGTATATGCTTATTTTGAGTATATGTTTCTTCTTTTGTGAGATTTTGGTGAATTATGTCTTTCAAAGAATAAGCCCACTTCATGAATATCAAATGTGTGGATGTAAAATTGTCCAGAATATTCTTAATTGTGCCCATAGAATTCTATAGTTATAGACCCTATTCATTTTGATATTAGAAATTCCTAGCTTCTCTTTTATTAGCTATCCTAACTAGAAACCTATATTATTTTTTATGACCCTTAGGTAAAGTTAGTTTTGATATACCAGGAAGAACAACTGATGAGAACAATTATGTTGCCCTACCTAAATTGTACAATCAGCATAACAATAGTGCTAAACACAGCCTAAAAAATGACACACTGTGACAAAGGTAACTATTACCTTTAACCAATATGAAATAGATTTATTAATGTATAACAAAACCTATAGAATTGTATGCAGCAAATAAACCCTCAATATGGCAATTTTACTCTCAGGGGAGAAATTTAGAAGGAGTTAGAAGGAAAATACAAGTAGAAGAAATGGAAGAGATTAGAAGCAAGCCTGGAGGACAAAGGCAGGTCTTGCAATCTTTGGGAGACTAGTAAAGAAGACAGGGAAAGAAGAAAGAAAGAAAGAACAAAAACAACAAGAAAAAAACCTAGAAACCATGTTCACATGCATATAAAACGAGAACAAACAATGAGGAAAAACAAGAAAATACAAAGAAGAATCTCAGACAGAAAAAAATATAAGTGATAAAGAAAAAACTTTTAAAAAGAAAGGAAGAAAAAATGTTCACATTAAGGTGTGTCTCTGCTGCCCAATGATGTTGGCAGAGTATGGACCCATGTTGTTCAATCCTAGCAAGCCAGCAGCCTTTGGCATGGTAGAGGATTGTCCCAGCAAGTCTGCATCCCTATTTTCACTGAAGTTCAGGCTGGACTCTGGCTGCAAGGCTGGAACCAGACCTGCTCATCCTGTAGCAGTCTCCATTTCCACTGTGATCTTAGTTGGGAGCCACTAGGTAGAGCCAGCAGTCACTCAGGATCCTGAGATCTATTGGCCCCTCTCTCAAATGGCTCCCAGGCAATTGCCCTCTTTTGTGGGAAGTCCCACTGGAACATCTCACCAGTACTGCTCTCTGTTCATGATCATCAGACTGCTCCACTTGTGTGCTTCTCCACAGGGGTTCTGCGGTCATGATCCTTTGGGATCATCAGTCTCTATGTACACCAGCAGCCACACAGTGACTGAAGTTTCTAAAAGCTCCTCTCCTGCAGTGAGTTTGGACTAACAGCAGAAGAGCTGCCTGCTTCCTCCTTCTTTCTTGAAGTTTGCTCCTTTACTCTCCCCATGGGATTCAGTTTTTATTTCAAGTCCTACCTGGGTCCTGGGGACAAACTTCCCTCCTTGTTTTCTTCATGTTGCTATACTCCAGTGTTTGACAACTAGAAAAGCTTAGAAAGCTTTTCTCTGTTTCTTACCACTCCACCATTTTCCTCGTCTCTTTCCTCTGCTATTATTTTCTGAAACAGGATCATCATGCTATTTTTTCTGTCTTATGATTTCTCTCTTTTTTTTTTTTTTTTTTTTTTTGGTTTTCTCCCGTACCAGGAACCAAACTCACGACCTTGTGCATGCCAGGCAGGCGCTTTTGCCACTGAGCTAAATCCCCAGCCCCGATTTCTCTCTTATTTTAATTAATCTTAGATCAATCTTATTTTCACCATCTAGCAGCTTTTGGTTCCATTTTCCACGTTCTCTTCATGATTTTTAATGTATGCTGGTATAGTTTGTCTATTTTCTAATTCTTTAATTCATCAGTCATTTCTGCTGCCTATTATTCAATAGAATTTTTAATCTCCTCTGTTTCCAATTAAAACCTTTTCATGGACTCTAATTCTTTGCTAAACGATTTTTATTTTGTAACATTTTGTTTAGCTCAGCTAGCTTTTTATTAGTGTCCAGTGAAAGATTTGTGATCGTTTTTATAACTTCCCTCATCTTAGTTACATCTTCTGTATTTCATCATAGCACCTTTTTGATCTTGTCTTTTAATATCCTCTGTTAGCTTCTCTAACTATTTGGAAGAGTGGCTTTTGCTATTCTCCCTGTCAAGCTCCGTGGATTACCTTTGGGGGAGTTGAGAGATTGGGGAGACATTTTCTTGCCTTGTCTTCTTATGATGCTATTGTTTTTTATTTGTTTGTTTATTTATTTGCTTGCTTGCTTTCATTGTTGTTATGCTTTGTGCTGAGGTTTATGAATATATGCAGTGGAAATACTTCATTGTTAATATGAAGCTCTCTTTAGTTAGTTTGATTTTCAGTGATATACTTTGGGCATGGTTAACTGTGGAGAAGATGCAGCCCAATTGGCCCAACATGTGGTTCTGTGGAAATAGCCCACAGTATTGTTAATGTCACAAAGAAAATCTGGATACTAACATACAGATATAGCCCATAATTGGCAATAATTATTAAACCTTGACAATATCAAGCAAACATGCTACTGTAGTATCAGCCAAGATAAATTTGATATTAACATTCTGGAAGAACAAATAATTTACAACCATAGAAGAGAAATCCACAGATAAGAAATCCACAATTATTGTAGGAACATGAAGATAATCTAGATATTAACATACAGTTAATATTTAATAAATGGTATAGCTATATCTCCATTAATTGTAGAAAAGTATTCAGTAGTAATTATGCAGAGTTAACTAACTATCCAGTGATTAAGGGAATTTTGTATTTATACCATTAATCATATAGAGGTTTTTGCATTTTTTCATTTCAAAGAGAATAGTATATAAAAAAAGAGCAAAGGCAAAATACAAACAAAATAAAGCAAGCACATTAAAAATGATATGGGGTTTCAAACCAAATGATAGGGATTAACACTGGTTGTTATATTACATATTGTTATCTTCAACAAGGTTGCTCAGATTACCAGATGTAAGACTGGAAGATTGATCAAACCATTAAAAAGAATTAAAAAAAATAAGTTAAAAAAATTAGTGACAATACAGAGTTTCACTAGACAGGATGGTAGGAATTGACCAATGGTTGTTATCTTGCAGATTGTTGTCTTCACATAAATTGCTCAGATTATCAGACATAAGCATACAAGGTTGGGCAAAATATATTAAAAAACTTAAGCATGAACTGTTCCTTTCAATAAACCACCAGACATCAGCAGTATCATTATTCCAGCTATCCTTCTATACACATATATGTATTCATATATTTCCTTAGTACTTTCTTTTTCTTCTTTCCCTCTTTCCAATTGTTCATTCCTTTGCTCAATTTGTATCCCTTTCACATTATCTATTGTACATTTTGGGTTTAATTTACTCTTTCATGTTCTCACACTAAGGATACAATATGGTATTTACACATGTGACTCTTATTTATTTCACTTATGAGTATGGTCTCTAGTTGTGACCATTTACCTACAAAAGCCTCGAGTTTATCTTTTTTATAGCTGAGTAATACTCCATTGTATAAAAAATAACACATCTCTTTTATTCATTCCACAGTTGATGGGTATTTGTGCTGTTTCCAAGATTTAGCTATGAAAATTGCCCTGCTATACACATGGGGGCACATACATCGCTGTGGTATGAAGTTTTTAATTCTTCTGGAAAAATACCTAGAAATGGAATAGCTGGGTTAAGGGGGACTTCTAATCCTAGTTTTATGAGGAATTTCCAAACTGATTTCCACAGTGGTTTCACCAATTGACACTCCCATCAGCAGTGGAGAAGTGTTCCTTTTACCTCACAGCCTCTCCAGCATTCGTCATTGGTTGATTTCTTAATGATAGCCATTCTTTCTGGGGTGAGATGAAATCTCAGTGTTGCTTTAATTTGCATTTCTCGATTGACTAATGATGTTGAACATTTTTTCATATATTTATTCACCATTTGTATTTCTTCATCTGACAAGTGCATGTTCATCTCATCTGCCCATTTTTGGATTAGGTCTTTGAATTTTGGGGGCATGATTTTTTTTTAGTTCTTTAAATGTTCTAGATAGAAGTCCTTTGTCTGAGGGGCAGTTGACTAAAATTTTTTCCCAATTCATGGGTTTTCTTTTTGCTCTATTGGTGATTTCTTTAGATGTGCAAAAACTTTTCAATAAGATGAGATCCCAGTTGTTGATTCTTTGAAGTATTTCCTGCACAGTTTGGTTTTTGTTCTTGAATTCTCTGCCTACCCCTATGTCTTTGAGATTTTTACCTACTTTCTCCTCCAGTGGATATAGTGTTTCTGTATTGATATTTAGATCCTTGATCCATTTTGACTTTAGTTTAGTGCATGGTGAAAGTCATGGTTCTAGTTTTAGTCTTCAGCATGCGGAAAGCCAGTTTTTCCACCACCATTTATTAAAGAGGTTCTCTTTCTTCCAGTGAATATGTTTGATCCCTTTGTCAAAGATAAGATGGCTGAGTGTGTTTGTAGCTGTGTCTGCATCTTCTAATCTGTTCCATTGATCTTCAGTTCTGTTTTTTTGCCTGTATCATGCTGATTGTATTACAGTAGCTTTGTAGTATACTTTCAAGTCAGGAATTGTAATGCCTCCTGCCTTTCCTTTGTTATCCAAGATTGCCTTTGTTATTCTAGGCATCTTGTGATTCTACATGAATTTTAGGAATATTTTCCATAGATCAGTGAGGTGTATTAATGGTGTTTTACTTGGAATTGCACTGAATCTGTACAACAATTTTAAGAATATGGCCATATTCACAATATTCGTTCTTCCTCTCCATGAGCAAGGAATATCTTTCCATTTTCTGAAATTCTCATCAATCTCTTTTTTTAGAGTCCTATAATATGCACTATATTCATCTTTTAATTCTTTTGTTAGATTGATCCCTAAGTATTTCATTTTTTTAAGATGCTATTATGAAAGGTGTGGTTTCACTAAATTCTCTCTCAATCTCCTTGTTATTTGCGTTTAGGATGGCTATTCATATTTGAATGTTGACTTTGTATCCAGCTATGTTATTGAATTTGCTGATTAAATCTATAAGCCCTTTGGTGGAGTTTCTGGGGTCTTCTATGAAGAGTACCATGTTATATGCAAATGATGATAATTTGACTTGTTCCTTTCCTAGCCTTATTCCTCCTATTTCTCTCTGTTGTCTAATTGCTTGGGCTGATATTTCCAGAACTGTATTGAGTAGGAGTGGTGACAGTGCATATCCTTGTCTTGTTCCTGATTTTAAAATGAGAGCTTTCAGTTATTTACCATTTAAAATGATGTCAGCTGTTGGTTTGTCAGAGTTCACTTTTACCATATTGAAGTAAAGTCCATCTATGTCAACTTTCTGTAGGGTTTTTATCATGAATAAGTGTCGGACTGTGAACATCATTCTAAATGGACAAAAACTGAAAGGCTTTACTTTAAAATTGGGAACAAGACAAGGATGTCTGCTGTCACCACTCCTGTTCAATATAGTTCTGGAACCACTAGCCAGAGCAATTAGACAGGAGAGAGAAATAAAAGGAATAAGGATAAGAAAGGAGGAAGTACAACTATCACTCTTTGCAGATGATATGATACTTTATATGGAAGACCCCAAAAACTCCACAAGACGACTCCTTCAATTAATCAACAAATTCAGCAGTGTAGATGCATACAGGGTCAACACCCAAAAATCAATAACATTCCTATACACAAACAAGAAACAAAATAAGAGAAATTAAGGAAACCAGAAACAGGCACAACCAAAAATACACTCAGCCACCTAATCTTTGATAAAGGGGCCAAACACACTCACTGGAAGAATGATAGCCTATTTAATAAATGGTGCCGGAAAAATTGGCTTGCCACCTGTCAAAGACTGAAAATAGACCCAACCCTATCACCATGCACCAAACTCAAGTCAAAATGGTTCACAGAT
>NW_004955653.1:46768-90688 GCF_000276665.1 Chinchilla lanigera
TACATTTGCACCTATGTTCATAGCAGCACAATTTGTAATTGCTAAATTGTGGAAGCAACCCAAATGTCCATCCAGCGAGGATTGGATAAGAAAATTGTGGTACTTTTATAGAATGGAATATTACTCAGCTGGAAAGAAAGATAAACTCGAGGCTTTTATAGGTAAATGGTCACAACTAGAGACCATACGCATAAGTGAAATAAAGCAGACCTGCATGTGGAAGCACCACATTGTTTCACTAGTGTAAAACCTGAAAGAGTTAATTTAAACTAGGAGGTGTGATAGACATTGTGAAATGATAGGAAAATACTCAAAGTAAAGGGCAACTGTGATGTGGGAAAAGAGAAGGGAAAGAAGGAGAAATTTTGTATGTATGTATATACAGGATAGTTGGCATAGTTGTTCTACTGTCTTCAATTTCTTTGCTGAAAGAAACTGTCAATGAGTCCTTGATTGATCAATATTGCATCTCTGTCTGTTTTCATGAAAAACCACTTTGAAGCTATCAATATGTAGTACAACAAGCATTGTTTATTTCCCACAACTTTGTTTGTAACTGTGTATTGTCTGTACTGTTCTTTGGCTATTTTGTAAAAGGTTGTTTGTCCATTAACATTTTCCTCCTTTTATTTTTAAAATAAAAAAATAAGTGTTGGACTGTGTCAAAAGTTTTTTCAGCATCAACTGAGATGATCATGTGAGTTTTGTATTTGGGTCTATTGATATGGTGTATTACAGCAATTGATTTGCTTATATTGAACCATCCCTGCATTTCTGGAATGAGTCCCACTTGGTCAAGGTATATAATCTTCTTGATGATTTGTTACACTCTGTTTGCTAATATTTTATTGAGAATTTTTGCATCTATATTCATTAAGGAGATTGATTTGTAGTTCTCTTTTCTGGTTGGTTCATTCTCTGGTTTTGGTATCAGGATAATACTTGCCTCTAGGAATGAATTAGGGAGAATTCCTTCCTTTTAATTTTGTTAAAGAGTTTGAGAAGAATTGGCCATAAATCTTCTCTAAATTTCTTGTAGAATTCAGCTTTGAATTCATCAGGACCTGGGCTTTTCTTCATTTCAAGTTTTTTATTACATTTTCAATTTCACTTGCTGGTATATAGTTATTCAGGATTTTTATATCTTCTTCATTCAGCTTTGGTAATTTTTATGTATCTAGAAATATGAGCATTTCCTCTGTGTTTTCCATTCTGTGAGAGTAAAGATTTTCAAAGTAGATACTGATGATCTTCCAAATTTCTACAGTATCTGTAGTGATTTCATCTCTTTCATTTCTTATTGCATATATTTCAGTTGTTTCTTTCCTTTTTTAAATAAGGTTTGTTAGGAGTTTATCAATTTTCTTTATTTTTTCAAAGAATCAACTCTTTGATTCATTAATTCTTTGTATTTTTTTTTCATCTCCATTGCATTAATTTCTGCCCTGAGCTTTATAATTTCCTGCCTTCTCTGGGCTTTGGGTTTGACTTGTTCTTCTTTTTGTAGATGCTGAGTTGCAGCATAAGATTGCTTATTTGTGCTCATTCTGTTTCCCTGAGCTGGGAATTCACTGATATAAATTTCTCTCTGAGGACTGATTTCATTGCATCCCACAGGTTCCTGTAAGTTGTACCTATATTTTTGTTTGATTGTACATAGTGTTTAATTTCTTCTTTGATTTCGCCTGTGACCCATTGATTGTTCAGAAGGGTGCTATTTAATTTCCATGTATTTATGGAGTCTTTACAACTTCCTTTGTCATTAATTTCTTATTTCATTGCACTATTGTCCAATAGTATGCATGAGATAATTTGAACCCCTTTGCGTTTCCTTAAGCATGTTTTGTGTGCTAGTATATGGTGTATTTTAGAGAATGTCCCATGAGCTGCTGAGAAGAATGTGTATCCTGATGCTGTTGGGTGGAACACTTTGTAAAGGTCTACTAAGTCCATTTGTTCACAGGTTTGGTTTTGTTCTGTTATTTCTTTGCTAATTCTTTGTCAAGTTGGTCTATGTCTTTGTGACAACAGTGTGTTAAAGTCCACTGTTATGATTGTGTTGCTGCTTATTTCATTTCTCATGTCCGTTAAGTTTGTCTTATATAGTTGGGTGCTCTTGTGTTTGGTGCATAGATGTTTATGATTTTTACCTCTTCCTCTTGAAGTTTTCCCCTCACAAATATGTAGTGACCTTCTTTATCTCTTTTAATTGTTCTTGGTTTGATGTTGCCATTGTCTGCAAACAGAATAGCTACAGCGACTTTTTTCTGGGTACCTGCCACATGGCGTATTGATTTCCATCCTTTGGTTTTCAGTCTATGAATTTCCTTTTGAGTGAAATGTGTTTCTTGTATACAGCATATTGTTGGATTTTGTTTCTTGATCCAGTCTGCCAGTCTACTTCTTTTGGTTGGTGAATTGAGACTGTCTACATCAACAGTTATACCTCACATGTATTGGCTTATCTTTGTCATGTTGTTTTCCTGCTGTTCGTTCCTCTTGTTTCCCTCTCTTTAATTGCGTGCTCTGCTTGGTGGTTCCTTTCTGTTGTTGTTCTTGAAGTTGTGGTGTTTTTCTGTCTTTCTAGAATATCTTTTAGTACTCTTTGTAAGGTTGGTGTAGTGCTCATGAAGTTCTTCAGTTCATTTTTATTGTGGAAATATTTTATTTCTCCATTAACTTTGAAGGATAATTTGCAGGGTACATTAATCTCAGTTCAAAGTTGTTTGTTTTGAGGACCTGAAATATTTCAGTCCAAGCTCTTCTTGACTTGATAGTTTGTGTTGAGAAATCTGTTGTGATTCTGGTGATCTGTTTCTTTTTCTAACAGCTTTTAATACTCTGTTCTTTTGTTAGATTTCTCAGATCTTGATCACTATCTGGGTGTAGATTTATTTTGGTTATGGCTAGTTGGAGCTCTATATGCTGCACTTACCTGGATATCCATTTCTTTTTCCACACTTGGGAAATTTTCTGCTATTCCACAAATAGTCTTTTTATGTCATTTGTGCTGACACCTGCTGTTTCATTGATACCCATTAATCTTACATTATTTTTCTTTGCTTCATCTTGAAGCTGTTGATTTGTTATTTCTTGGTTTCTTGTGATTTTAAAGAGATCTTTCCTTTCAAGGTCATTCATAGAATTGCTGTCTTCAAGGTCTGAAAGTCTGTCTTCATCTTCTTTTGAGTGGTTTTGCCAGCTTTCAATGGAATTTTTAATTTCCTGAATATCTTTTTGAATCTGGTTCATGCATTCCAGTTCTTTCCTATATTTTTCATTCAAGGTTTCCATTAATTTACTATGCTCCTCCATTTTCTGTATCTTTAGATGTGCTAAGCAATTCTTTCATTACTATTCTCTTTTCTTTCTTTACCTCAGAGATTATTTCTGATCTAATGTCTTCTATGCCCTGATGGAGTTGTTTCTTCACTTCAGCTGCTATCATTTCAGAAATTTCATGCATATGGCTTCTAAGTTCTTCCTTGTCCATATCTCTTAGAGTAGTTCTGGGTGGGTGGAGGTCTACAATTGCATTTTGCTCCTTCGTTTTGTCATTTTCAGGGATCCAGAGGTTCCCTGGAGCTTAACCTCACTCCCAGGATGATGGTGGAGTGGTGGAGCAAGGACCCAAAGGTCCCATGTGCTCAGAGTGGCACCCTTGATGGTGTGTGGGGGTGGAGTGCTATCCCCAATGCTCCCACAGCTGCCTGGAGCTCAGCTTGGCTCCCATTCATTGGTTCCCAAAGCTGTCTGGGTTTTCAGCCCTGTTTCCACTGGGATGTAGTAGTGGGTGCGTTGTGGTCACCAAGGCTCCAGACACTGCCTGGGTGCCAGCCCGGTTCCCATGCCAGTGGGTGGGGAGTGAGTGCACAGTCACTGAGGCTGCTGAAGCTGTCTGAGGTTCAGTTTAGCTTCCCTGAGGGTGTGAGGTGCGTGCAGGGAGTGGCACCCAAGGCCCCTGAAGTTCTCTGTGGCTCTGCCTGGCTCCTAAACTGGTGGAGGAGAGGTGGGGCCACCTCCTCAGCCTTTTGAAGGCTGTCCAATGTTCTGCTCTGCTCCAATGGTGTGGGGGGTGCACATATAGAGGATTTAAATGGAAGAACACAAGAAGAAACATTCAGAAACTTAAGCTATAGGACAAGAGAATTAGGGAGAGAAGTTAAACAAAGCATATTATTAGGGAGTAGAATGATATTTATAGAGTTACATAAAGATAGTAGAATAACACAAACAAGAAACAGAAGATAAAAGATAAAAAGAAAGAAGAAAGAAATAATATAGAGAATGAAAATAAGAAAAATTCAAAGCAAAAAAAGGGGGCTGGGGATTTAGCTCAGCGGCAAAAGCGCCTGCCTGGCAAGCGCAAGGTTGTAAGTTCGGTTCCCGGTACCGGAGAAAAACCAAAAAAAAAAACAAACAAACAAAAAAAAAACAAAGCAAAAAACGGACAGAAAAATGATTAAAAAGATTTTAAAAACCCAAGGATAAAAAGACACAGGAAAATCCCCCAAACTCAGTGAGGAAATAAGAAAAAAAATTCCAAAAATTTTCTCTGTGTTTTTGAAGACTGTTTTCCTTTTAACATCTTCAATTTTAGAGTACAGCAATTGTCAGTTTTCTCCATTTATCCCTAATGACTGTGGATTTTCAAGGTTCCCTCCCAATCCAGAGGTCCATTGGTTTATCCAGATTGTTGTAGTGTCTGAGTCAAAATGTTTCTTCACTCACACCTGTAGATAGGGAAGGCTCTGAGACCTCAGATCCATGCTGGCTATAGGTAGTAGGGTAGGAACTTGAATTCTCAATGCTGAGCTTTTCAAAGCAAAACAATAGAATCCCAGCACAGCCTCTGGCTGTGGAAGAGAAAGGTCTGTGCCTTCCTTGGCCCAAGCTCAAACCCTTCAAATGGCCTCTTTTCAGCCCACTCTCTATTTATGATTGTCTCTCGTGGATTTCTCTCACTCAGTAAGAGTGTGACATTGGGAACTCTGAAGTTAATCCACTCTACAACTGTTCTAAGTCTCATATTCAAACAATCTTTTCACAGAATGGAGCCCAACCCTACACTATCTAGGAATTTTGCAGATGCCTGTGCTGTATTCAGCCACTGACTGTGGAAGGACTACTGTAGCAGCAAAGCTCAGGACCATCTCTCCAGATCCTAATACCTGTCAAGCCCAATCCACCAGCATTTCTCCTTGAAGCACCCTGGCCCAATCCACCTCCATTTCTCCTTGAAGTATCTTGGAGCCCCCAGGGTACACCTGGATTTGGCAGAGTCAGGTTAGGGGAAAAGTCCAGGCTGTTTTATTTCCTTTTCTGCATTGTGGGCTACCTCTTTAACTTCTTTGTAGATTTTAATTTACCTATGAGTTTTTTCCTGATTTGTGGGGACCTACTTCTGTCTTTCTTCTTCCTTATTTTCCAGTATCTGGATTCTGAATCTTAGATGGGCTGAATACTTACTGTTCAGCACTACACCATTTTTGAATCCTTCTAATTTTTTTTTCAGAAAAAGAAAGAAAAAGTTTTCTTAAACATGTGGAAACTTTGAAAGATTCACACATTGTGGGTGGGAATATCAAATGTTGGAGCTGCTACGGAAAATAATTTATTGATTCCTCAAAATATTAAATGGAATTACCACATAACTTAGAGATATTCCTTCTGAGTGTATATAACCTACAGAATGAAAAATAAATGTTAAAATAAAAATTTATTCAAGAGCATTAACAACACAAAGTATTCACAGTAGGCTATAGACAGAAACAGATCATAGAAATGTAGTATACACATAAAATAGAATATTATTTAGCCACAAATGTGAATATAGTATTGGCATATGCTATACCACCAATGAACCTAGAAAATATTAAACTAGGTGACAGAAGCCTGAAAAATGAGGCTACATATTGCATGGTTCAATTTATGTGAAATATTCTGTAGAGGGAAAACTGTAGACAGAAAACAGATTATTGGTTTCTAGGTTCTGCATTGAAATGGCAATAAAAAGATTGCTTAATTTATTTGGACTTCTTTTCTGGGCAGTAACATATTCTGGGACTGGTAGTAATATTTTTGACATTTCCACAACGTTGTGAATGTACTAAATTACACTGAGTTTTGCACTTCAAAATGACTAAAGTGGTAAATTTTATGTTATGGTTTTAATATATTCATCACTCCAAAATTCACATATTTTCAGGAAGTGATTGAGTCATGAACCTCCACCCTTATGAATGTGATTAGTGTTTTTATAAAGAGTTTGAAGAGTACACTTTAGTACAGTTTGCTGTTTTGCCTTCAGTCATATGACACAGCAAAAAGACGACAATTTGTGAACCAGGAATCAGGTCATCAACAGACCTCATAACTACTGGTATTATGATCTCGGAACTCCCAACCTCTAAGTAGTGAGAAATATCCACCGTTGATAAATTAGTTTGTCTGTTATATTTTGTTATAGCAACAGGAAGAAACTAAGCTGTGTAATTTACTATAGTAAGAAAAAGAAGCAATAAGTCCTAACTCTTAAATTGTCTGGATTCCATGTAGGGAAAGTGTTCACCTCCTCATCCTGACAGAAGATAGGTCATTTACTTTTGCAGTGAGATGCAATTTGAGAAAACACAGCTTTAGCAAGCAAACATAAATTAAAACTGATTATGAGCGTCTACATATAAACAAGTACATGAAGGAAATATCTATCTAGAATGATCATGTTTAAAGCAGCTATTCCCTCAAGACCCCACTCACTGTACCAAATCTGGCAGGCTGTTTTATGGAGGAGGATTTAATTTTAGGAAATTTTATGCCTATAAAGAAATAAATTATATAGCTGCTGACAACCATGAGTTCATCAAAGATGTCACTGTTTTTGTTTCTTATTTAATTATGGTAAGACCCAAGAGTTTAAAATTCCTGCCAGAACACACAGCTTAGAATATATCTTTAAAAACATCAGCCTAAAATCAGTAGCAAGAATTTATGTGAAATTTGAGATAAGCTGAAAGGAATGAATCAAAGCCAGCAAAAATGAGGGAGAAAATCAAAACAGTGGAGGTGGTAGAAGAAAATTTGCATAATTAATATCTTTAAATTAGTATGGAATTCTATTACACAAAGCTAAATAGAATATTCAGACAGCAACTTTGGGAAACAAGAAATAATAGTCATACCGCGATACTCAACTACTTGAAATTTGTTTAATTTATTACTTAGTACATTTTGATGCAAAAGTTTTGTCCTGGTACTAGTCATTTGTTTGTTGATATATGTACAGGCTAGAACTTGTCACTTTCTATTGCCTTGTGAGATGCTATATTTTCTGTGGAAAAAAAAATTTTGGTACTCATCATTTTGTTACTCATTGTGCCTCTTGGACCAATTAACCATGAGTTCTGAAGTACCACTGTATTTGGAATTGTATGAGAAATAACTTTTTAAAGAGAGAATTTATTACTATATTTCATTTATTTTTTCTTATGTTTATTGGTACAATTGAGATATGCATCATGATCACATGCATCATAGGGAGTTTGTATGTATATATATGATATACATATGATATATGATGTATATCATATATATGATAGATCTTAGTTCTTTTTTTTTAACCATTACCCTAATCTCTCTTCCCTTCCTTATTCACAAAGATTTGTTTCCATTTTTTCCTTCTTTTACCTTTTTTTCTTTTCCTTCCCTTCCTTTCACCCTTGTCCCTCCCTAGTTCCCATTTCTTTTGAACAATTTCTTCCCATTTTGCAATACCTATTGCACATTTTGGTCCTTATTTATACTTTTGGTTTCTCACACCAGAGAAACAATGCAATATTTACACGTGTGTTTATTTCACTTAAAAGTAGGGTCTCAAAGTGCATTCATGTAGATAGAAATGTCTCAAATTTATCCTTCTTTCTGGCTGAGCAAGTGTTTCATTGCATACAAAAATCTGGAATTTTTTTTTATCCATTCTTCATTTGGGTTGTTTTCAAAAGAAGGACATTTGGGTTGTTTTCAAAATTTAGCTATTACAAGCTGTGCTGTTATAAACTTGAGTTTGCATATATCACTGTGGTATAATGTATAGAGAGTACTTCCCAGTCCTCATTGCAGCCCAGGAAGTTTATACTTGTAATCTCATGGAAAAGTTATTGGCATCCAAGGGAATTAATTCCAATCTACCACTTCCAGTGCAACGCATGACAAGAATAAATCACTAAGGCATATTTGTAGTGATGGGGAAACAAAGGGTTCTAAGTCCAACTATGATGATGGCTAACTGGAACAAAAGTCTCAACCCAGGGCCAAACTTGGGTTTTATTATCTCATGAAGAAAGGAGTAGCTTGAGGATGAGTGACTGTGAGAATGGTGGGAAGGACATGAGTGCTATGACCTGGGCTATATAGGGGACCTGAAATGATCTCTGTAATATGCAGAGAGAAAGATATGCAGAAAGAAGAATCTCCATAACACAACTGTGGTAGTATGTGATGTTTTGGGGTTGGTGCTTCAACTCTGATGTGTAATCATCTATGCCCTGTGAAGTCATAGTCTCTTAACCTGAGGCTTGATCCCAGCTGACTGCATGGAGCATGGCTCTCCAACCTGCCTCCCCTTGGCTCACATATGTTTTATTTGGGAACTACAGGGTGAGCAGGGAAACACTGCCCTGTCGTCTTTGCTTCAAAGACCTCATGTCAGAACCTTGGCTGGACCAATTGGGATTGCTTAAAGCCAATTGAAGGGATAAGGAAAAGTCTTAGGCAGCTCTGTACGTATCAATACATGGAAATAGGGCCAGATTCAGCCAAAATGGAGACAATTGCTCCTACTTCAAGGAAAGTTGCCCAAGTTGTCCTCCACAATAATATCTTTAATACTTCTGGGAAGATACCAAAGAGGGGAAAACCTGGGTCAAATGAAATCTCCAATTGGAGTTTTTTGAGAAATCTCCACACTGATTTCCACAGTAGTTGCATGAGTCTACATTCATAATGATAGCGAAGAAGGGTTCATTTTCCCCCACAGCCACATCAGCATTTGGAAATCAACAGCAAAAGAAGCCATAAGAACTCAATAAACACATGGAAATTAAATAAAACCCTCTGAACAACCAGTGGGTCACAGATGAAATTACAATAGAAACTAAACACTATCTGCAATTAAATGAAAATTCCAATAATACATAATGGAACTTATGGGATGCAAGGAACACTATACCTAAGAGGGAAATTTATAGTAGTGAATTCTCATGTCAGGCAAAAACAAAACAAACTCAAATAAACAACCTAATATTGAACTGCAAACTTCTAGAAAGAGAGGAACAAATCAAACCCAAAGCTCATACAAGGAAGGAAATTATGACAATGACAGCAAAAATTGGTGCAGTTGAGACTAAAAAAAATACAAAAAATCAATGTATTGAAGGCTTGGTTCTTTAAAGATTAAATAAAACAGAGTCAACCTTAGCCAACCTTATCAAAAAGAGGTAAAAATGACTTAAATTCATGCAATTAGGAATGAAAGGGTTGAAAGCACAATGAATCCCATGGAAATCCAAATGTTTATCAATATATACTATGAGAACCTGTACTCTAATAAGATGGAAAACATAGGAGAAATGGACAGATTTCTAGATATCTACGAATTTTGAAAACTAAATCAAGAAGATAGGAAAATTCTAAATAACCCAATATCAGTACTTGAAGTTGAAAATGTAATTAAAATTTACCAACAGAGAAAAGCCCAGGTCCTGGTGTATTCACTGCTGAATTCTATAAGAAATTCAGAGAAAATATAAGCCACTACTGATGAAACTCTTTAATAAAATTGAAGGGGAAGCCATGCTCACAAAGTCATTCCTATAATCAAGTATTACCCTGACACCAAAACCCAGAGAAAGACCTAAACAAGAAAGAGAACTACAGACCAATATCCTAATAAATATAGATACAAAAATCCTCAATAATATACTGAAAAACAGAATATAGCAAATCATCAAGAAGATAATTCACCATTACCATGTAGGACTCATCCTATGATGCAGAAAAGACTCAACATATGCAAATCATAAATATAATATAATATACCATATTAATAGAACCAAAGGCAAACATCGTATGATCATCTCAATAGATATAGAAAAAGAATTTGACAGTCAAAACCTATTCATGATAAAAAAAAACCCTAGTGAAAATTGGAGCAGATAGTCTTTACTCCAATCTGATAAAAGCTACCTATGACCAAACCAACTGCCAACAACATATAAATGGTCAAAAACTGAAATCATTCACTCTAAAATAAGGGACACAAAAAGGATGTCCATTATTAACAGTCCTATTTAATATTGTTCTGGAAACATTAGCCAGAGAAATTAGACAGGAGAAAGAAATAAAATAAAGAAGTATAGGAAAGGAAGAAGTTATATTAACATTATTTGGAGATGACATGATACTCTACATAGAAGATCCCAAAAACATTATGAAAAGGCTTCTAGATTTAAACACTGAATTCAGTAGTGTAACTGGATATATAGTTATCACTCAAAAATCCATATAATTTCTACATATAAACAACAAATTCATTGGGAGAGATATTAGGGAAACAATACTTTTCTCAACAGCATTGCAAAAAAATGAAATGCTTAGGAATCAATCTAAAAAAGAAGTAGACATGTACATTGAAAATTACAGTATTTTGAAAAGGAGATTAAAGAGAATATCAGAAAATGGAAAGATATGTCTTTCTCATGAATAGGAAGAATCAACATAGTGATAATGGCCATAATCTCAACATTGGTATACATATTCAATGCAATTTCAGTCAAAATTCCACTAGCATACGTCATATAACTAGAGAAACCATTTCTCACATTTATTTCAAACTAGAAGAAAATTAGTATAGTCGAAAAATACTGTGAGAAGAAATGCAAGGCAGGGCATATTGTAATCCCTGACTTGAAATCATACTATGGAGATGCAGTGATTAAAAACAGCATGGTACTGGCAAAAATCAGACCTAAGGATCAGTGGAACCGACTAGTAGATGCAGAAAGAACTTCAAACACACTCAGCCACCTTATCTTTGGCAAAGGGGCCAAGCACAGTCAATGGAAGTAAAATAGCCTCTTTAATAAATGATGCAGGAGGGCAGGGGATGTAGCTCAGCAGCACAGCACCTGTGTGGCAAGAACAAGGTCCTGAGTTCAATTCTCGGTACCTCCCCCAAAATAATAATAAATGGTTCTGGAAGAACTGGCTCTGTACATGCCAAAGTCTAAAACTAGACCCATGTCTATCACCATGAACTAAATTAAAATCCAAACAGATCAAAGATGTAAATATTAAAACAGACACATTAAATTTGCTGGAAGAGAGCATGGGTAGAACTTTAAAGACATTTGAGCAGGCAGAGATTTCAAGAACAAAACCCAGATCTTTTGGTAAATACTACAAAGCATCGACAACTGAGACCTCATCCTATTTAAAAGTTTTTCCACAGCAAAAGTAATTACCATAGATTGAAAAGACAACCTGCAGAGTGGGAAAAAGTTTTAGCCAGTTGTTCCTTGGACAAAGGACAATATCTAGAACATATAAAGGATTGAAAAACATCAGGCCTCCAAACTTTAAAGCCCCAATCCAAAAATGTGTGTGTGAAATGAATAGACATTTCCCAGAAGTACAAATGGCAGATGATGGAAGCCACTACAAAGCAGCCTTGAGCAGGGCTTAAATTAACCAATTTGACTTTTCATGTTTACTTGTGAGTCTGTCCAAGACCTAGACTCCTTGTCTGGAGATGAGTGGTGGACTCATAGTAAGTGAATCTCTGTGAGTCACTGATCCTTACTAAAGCCGGTAATGCTGGATGAAGAAATGAAGCTGGAAAGCCTCAAAGGATAAGACAAGATCACAGCCAAGGACACCTGGATCCAACCTCAACTAGATAAAGACTACAGCCTCAGACATCTCACTCCTGGGTAAATTAATTTAATACTTTACTTGGAGAAGTCCTTGAGTGGTTCCATCCTTCTTGAGTACTCCCCTCCCTTCTTCTGATTACTAAATAAATATGGGGCACCCAGAGGAGGTCTTGGCCTTAGCTCTGAGAGAATTTTGAATTCTGTGAGAGGGTTTGCTCCTCCTGGAAACCTGAAATCATTCCATTTGCCTCATTTTATGTAACCTTCACCATACACTTGTTCAGGAGATTGTGAACCTGATCAGCCTACAATAATGAAGGGATATTATTAACCTGATAGGCAGATAAATATAGGAAAAAAGTTCAACATCACTGATCATTTGAGAGATGCAAATTAAAACAATGCTGAAATTCCATCTCATCCCAGAAAATATGGCTATCATCAAGAGAAATAAATTTTAAATATTGGAAGATAAATTTGAAAATGTGTCACAGAAGACAAAAAAGAATGAAGATAAATAAGGACATTAGAGTGGCTTTGTAAAACATATATCAATGAAAAAGAAACAAAAACAGAGACAGACATAGAAACAGAGACAAAAAAGAAAATGGATAATAAATAATTAAAAATAGTATAAAAAATTTCTTGAAATAATCACAACTTTATTCAATGAAAGAACCTACTGAAGGTCAAACACATTGGATGAAGTAAAATCAAATCAATTACCCCCTGAGCTGATCACCATGATTTGGGCTGTTTATCCATTTACTCTTCTAGCTCTTGTCTTCCAGAACACTTTAGCCCTAGTTGTGTGAATCCAGTCAACAGGAACGTGAGAATCATTTAATGGTAATTTGTAGTTCCACAAGGAAGGATATTAGTAGTGAAGATGTCAGTAAAGAGATGTTTTAAAATTATAGAATGTTTCTTTCACTGAACCACTTCCTACTTTGCTACTTATGTAATGGAATCAGTTTGGTGCTTTAGTACCCTTTTAGAGCATTTCCTTAAAAAGTTGCTATAGTACTCCTGATAGGCAAGGAAGTAATAGAAAAATTTCTACCATCTTCAGTTCTACTGCTAACATGGCTATTCATTAATAGTTCTGGCACAGTAACTAAATAAATTTTCCTTACTAGAGTGAAAACTCACCTGATCAATTATTTAATCATCCTATTTAAGCAGAATGAAAGAGAAATCAAAGGACATCTTTGCCACATTCTTCAACAAATAAATAATGAATTGAATAGATGTAAAAATCTGAGTATAATGTTTAATTTTATGGCTCAACTTGACTGAAATAAAGAATGTCCAGAAAGGTAGTAAGATATTAATTTTCTGTGTATAACAGAGTGTTTCTGAAACATATGAACATTTGAATAAATAGAATGAGTAAAGAAGATGGCCCTCACCTATGTGAGGAGACATTATCCAATTTTTGATTATCCAAATGAAATGAACAAGAAGAAGGATGACACATTGGCTCTTTCTACTTGGATTGAAATATCCATCATCTTCTGCCCTAGGATACCTGAACATCTGGCTCTACAGGCCTCAGGTTATATTAGTAATCTTTCCCATTGCTGGACACAATACATATCACTAAGAAATTAGAGGAGGAATTTTTAATTTAGCTCACAATTTGGGGAGATTCGTTCCATAGTCAGCTAGCTCCAAGGCAGGGACATCACCATGAAGGAGACGGTGGAAAAAAACTGCTTAGTTCATTGTAGCTGTGGAACAGAGAAGGGGAAGAGAATTAGAGAGGAAGACCATGTCTCAGTGATCCACCTGGACACACTCAGGAATATGCTTTACTAATATGCTGGGAATTATTTAATCTAATGAAGTTACTTATGGTCACAGGCTCTGATCAACACACTAATGGCTTCCTAATTCTCAGAACTTCAGCTTTGGCCTGGAACTATGCCACTGACTTTTACAGGCCTCCATTTCAAACATTCCATTGTGGGATTTCTCAGCCTCCATAATTGTGTTGGCCAATTTCTCATGATAAATATGATTTATATATCTATATTAAACCTATATCCTGTCCCTCTAGGAAACCCTGATTAACAAGTCATGTTATATGACTTCATCTTTACCAGATCTAACATAGTTGGCATTTTGTACATCCAATAGTTCTCTATTTTCTAAGGCAAAACAAATTGATAGAAGTCAATAGACTAGAAATATGTGTAAATTTTGAAACCTTAAAACGTTAATATATATTATGTAGATAATAAAACTACTGAAGTTTTGCGTAAAATGAAGACAAGTTCCAACTTTTTTCTCCTTTCATTTCTCAGAGACATTTTACTAACTAAAAAGAAAATTACATTTATAGAACCAGTGGTGCTTGCTCAGGACTCATCCAAAAAGAATGTGTTTCACTCATGCTGGCTTCATTGTGTGACAATTCAGGTAACACTATTTTTCTGTTATCTTGGGTGCCTTTTGTAACGTTCCTTCAGTTTGACCTGGTCAATTGCTAAAAAAATGTGTTACTCAGGCCAAGAACTGAAAATGTAACACAAGGCATAAACATGGCATTGAAATATTGCAGTACTTGTTTAGAAATTTAGAATACCAATTATAGACACAAAATTATACTCAAAATTACACCATACTACTGATTATGTATTGCAGGATGTTTTAAGCCAATGATCATTTGACTTGGAATCATTTTATGAATATAACAAGATTGGCCTTGCTATGATGTAGCTATTATAAATCACAGTAACCCACTATTCTTTCTTCTTATAATTATAGCTAGATAATGTCTAAGCTATGGAGTGGAGGTATTTAAAATATAATTTTACACAGAGGGGTGGTCAAATTATGTTCTGTTATTCTTATATATTCTTATTGTGTTATTCTTAACTTTTCTCCTTCCTCTATGGCATTACTGACTTACTATGATTTGCTTATAATTATTTTACAAATTTTGCAATTTGTTTGGTTAATTTGCAGTTGATATAAATTTGTAGTTATATCATGTACCCCACAGGCCATAGTGCTATACAAACCAGTAGAAATGCCTGTAATTCATTCCTCCTGCTATGGTACTTGTATCCTAGCTGGTCATCAACATATATCACCTATGCTGCCCACTAACACAAGTCCTCTAACGTTTTCTCCTCAATATTCTATCAGCCCCAAAGGCAGGCAAAATTCTACATTCTAGTGTAGTTGAAGAACTCTTCTCCAAATGATCTACTAAAAAGTCAAATCTATAAGGTTAGGGTTTGAGAAACATATTATTGATAAATAAACTAACCTGGAAGAGACATTTTTATTGACCCCAAGAACACGAGTAAACAATCCTGGAATAGGACTATAAGACACAGAATAAATGTTGGTTGTCTATTGGTTTCTGAAATTTTCTATTTAAATACTCATTGGAATTGTTCGGCAGGTGTCAGTTTACTAGTTCATTCATTAATTAGCATAATGAATAAATACAAATCCAGGTAGTTACATTGCTTTTGGATAATTAAATTGAATAATTTGTCTAATCAAAATCAACTTCTTGAGTGATTGTACAGAGCTCATATTTAGTCTTGAGAATATTTTCCAGTTGTTTAACATTGATTAAATCAGGCACTGAATTTTTCCAATGCTGTCCCTTGCCCAATTCTAGATTACACTTGAATCATCTCTCATTCCCTTAGTCCTAAGTGACCCGCTGTTACATTTAAAGTACAAGTAATTTTCTATGATTAGCATTTTTGGATTGGACTTTGCATATCTACTTCCTCTGTTTTCTTCTTTCCCTCATGTGGGGTTGCAAGGCAATGACAAATTGTCTTTGAACACAGCAATTCAGAGCAGTTCTTGGTAAATGTGAATATAATTACAAAGTCTAAACTACTTGATGTGAAATCACATTCTGTGGCCTTGCCGACCAGCTAATTAGACAGTCTAATTTTCAAGCACAGGCTAACAGTATACCTTCCACCTACCTTTCAAATTTCTCAAGAATTTAACACTGTGGTGTCAGTCAATTTCTATTCTATTTTAATAGATGTCAACACCAGAGAAGTATTTGATTCTCTTTTCCAACAAGCATACTCTCCTCCACAAACACAGCAGAGAATCCCGTTACTGATTTCCTATTTAATCATAAAATTGACTGACCTTCAAGTCAGGGTAGAAAATTTCACTAGGTCACTGAGGGGAGTTTTCCATCTTCAGTTCATACCTGAGTCAAGGAAATGGAAGTGATCCAGGAAAGCCACAAGGAGCCAAAAAGTATAGACAGGGTAGTCTCCATTTGGCATGATCCTTAGATCTTATACTTACGTTGTCATTTATTATAACTCCAGAGTTGTGATTTAATCAAATCCTGTCAGATATAAAATTATGATATTTTAATAATGAATCAAACTAAACCATTAACATAAAATGACCACAAAAGACTGGCATGTGAGATTTTCTAAAAATGGATTAGTTCCTAAAGTATCTCTTGAGGGATTTTCCATGAGTTCAAGAATTTTTATAATCTTGCTTGATTACAAAAATGCAGGCACCATCATTGTAACTTCCTCACTATTTGAGAAGTTTTTTTTCACCATAATGCCTGTACTTGTAAGATTTCCTTGTGATTTCTGATTAAACTTGCCTGAAACCTGTGTGTTTGCTTTGCAATTTGTCTATTGTGTATCTTAAGCATTGTTCCACATTTGTCTTCCAACTGGTCGGTGGCCCACTTATACTGAAAAGCAATTGCCCTGGATTTCTACAGGAGTGTGACTTTAAAAGTGGTGGAGGTGATTTGAATAAGCAGGGAGGAGTGGGATGAAGTATCTTTCTGGAAAATAATAGTTAAGTATGTTTGCATCCAGGATGTCCTGCAGCAGTAAATGTTGGCCTTGAGCTTCCTACAGCAAATTTACAGTATATAATCAAGTGTGATTTCTCCTGATTACCTGAAAACTAATTAGAAAATACCTGCCCACCTAAGATCTGTATCTAATTAGAAATGTCTGGTAAGATGTTATTTGCATATCTTCAGGTCATATTATGTCATGAGAACATTTGAGCTGATGAAAATTCACATTACTATAAAATTAAAATGTATCATGTTGAAATTAAAAGTCATCAGAAACTCAGAGCTGCAGATACAGGAACTTGCTTTAATTGATGAGATACAATTGTTTTGCTTGAAGTTTGCACTTTTCTCTAGGGGCACAACTGTACTTGGGGCTAATATTCTTTGGAAGTAGATTTTGCTTAAAACAAATTTTATTGTGCTTTTTTCCTCATAAAAGAGCCTGAATATCTCTTTATAAATATTAACAAGCATGGAAAACACTCTGTACTGGTACTTTATTTTTTTGTCAAAAAATAATAAATGGTAAGGAGCCTAGCACATTCTTCAGTGTTTTCCCACTTTCAGATGAGATTGTGTTAGACTAACGGTTCTTGTTTATTACAGAGTATGACAGGACCACTGACTCCAAAAATTTAATTCATTTAGTCCTCATGAAAATCTTCTGAAGCAGGTGTCCTTAGGTTCTTCACATTTGTAGTACAAAAAATGGGCCAAATAATGATGGACTAATTTATTTAAGATTTCCCAGCTTGTTAACGGAATTCAGGATTTTAATTTAGCTACCTACAAGACTGAGTTCTAAGCACCTGCATTTTTTGTTGCTGATAGATGCTATTTCTTCAACGGGTTATTCACAAAACAAGGATACTCACATACATAGTCACACATACATGGTTACGTATGGGCAAGTGACCCAATCAAGCCAATGATATTCCTCTACAAAGCTCTTTATACAACTATTGGGAATGAGACGTTGTTTGTTTGACCAGAACAGCTAGTCCTAATTGCTAGCACTGTGTTTATAATAGCAATTTTATTCCACATAGAAAAGGTTAATCTACCAATAAGTGCAACAAAGTGAAAATCAAAGCTGTAATATGGAGAACAGAAGATACAGTGATATAATTCAAAGCCCTGGATCAAAGCAGGATAGAGCCATATTTTAGGACAGTGTATATTGTCCTTTTCATGCCATGCCCTATCAAGTTAACAGTATCCCTTACTTATTGTGGTCTGATCAGGTCTGCAATCTCCCCAACAAGTTTATGTTGAAGGCTAAATAGAAAGAGGCAAATGAAGTGATTTCAGGGCTCCAGGAGGATCAAAGCCCTCTCACAGAATTCAAGATTCTCTCAGGGCTAAGACCAAGACCTTCTCTGGGTGGCCCAGTTTTATTTAGTTATCAGAAGAAGGGAGGGGAGTACTCATGAAGGGTGGAACCACTCAAGAATTTCTCCAAGTAAAGTATTAAATTAATCCACCCAGGAGTGAGATGCCTGAGGCTGTAGTCTTTATCTAGTTGAGGTTGGATCCAGATGTTCTTGGCTGTGATCTTGTCTTATCCTCTGAGGCTTTCCAGCTTCATCCAACATTACAGGCCTTAGTAGGGATCGGTGACTCAGAGAGGTTCACTTACTGTGTGTCTTGGTTACTTTTCTCTCCTTGTTGGGACAAAATACCTGATGCCCAAAATTAAGGAAGGAAAGGTTTATTTCACTTACAGTTTGTGGAGCTTTTAGTCCATACTTGGCAGGTTACAAGGCAGAGTGGCACATGGCAAAGGGCTACAGCTCATGGCAGCAGAACACAGCAAAAGCAAGAAGCCCAAAAGGGAGGAATGGCAGCAAGCAGCCTCTTCCTCTCCCTTACATATGCAAACTATCCATCCCAGGATGGGTATAGCTCTCACACCCATAATCAATCAAACTCTAAAAGCCTGCCCCAGGACCACATGAGGCTTTGGGAGGACACACAGATACAAACAATAACACTGTGTGTCCACTGCCCATTTCCAGACCAGCAGCCTAGGCTTTGGACAGATTCACAAGTAAACAAGAAAAGACAATTGGTTAATTTAAGTCCTGCTCAGGGCTGCTTCATAGCAGTCTGCATCAATGCCCCATATCCATGTCTTTGATTTAATTCATGTGAGAGCATTCACTGTCAGAGATCCTGAAAAAACACTGTGATAGTGAAAAAATGGACAGTGTCCACACACCATATGTACTATTCCTTGAAAATCTAGTTACACCATGGTGTCCAAATGAAGAATTTTCTCATTTCTCTCTCCACAAATATGAACAAAGGATTTAACATTTGCATCACATTTAAAAATTACTAATGGTCAGTCCCTTCATATTTGTGAGGACACCTAAAGAATCAAGAAATCATTACAAGAAGGGCTATGTTTTTTTTTTATTCCCTTTCCATATATGAAGTACACTTACCCTATGCATTTTTTCCAAACCAGCCATTTGAGAACATTTTAAAAATTTTTTTTCCATTTTACAAATAGTAATACTAACATTCAAAGAGATTGCATGGCTGCCAAAATCCGTAAAAGTAATATGACATTGAGGTGGTATTTAAAACCAAGTCTACCAATTTTAGGTTTAGTATTTGTATCTCTAGATAATGCCTTCATCTTAGAGAAAGCCTCATTTCCTCGAGAAAATTCTTATGCAATCAATAATCTTAAACATCTCTTTACTTAACATCTCTAGTTTTCATCAATTCTGCATCAAATAAGTAATTAGAATCAATTTTTTATGTTTAGAATTATCTTCATTGTAAACGCTAAGGACTAAGTTTAGAAAAAATAAGGTAGAGTTAAATACTAATTTTGATAAAAATATCTTTTGATGCTACTACTAATAGTGAATTTCACTAAAAATATCTAATTTTACTAAAAGTAATGAAACTACTACTTGATATAGCAGAGTAAAGAATAAATTAAATCTGAGCGATTAGGTAGAGCTATAAAACAAGAGCTACTCATGACTAAGTAATTATTGAAGTAAAAGGATTGTTCCTCCACAGTGTATAATTTTTACCAATGATAGCTCTTGAGAGCATTTATTATAATTAGAAGTGTGAAGTTCATAGAGTGTCACTGTATATCATCCCTCATTTGATATTCAGAACTACTATGCATACTGATTTGTTTTTGAAGTGACAGATTATATAGGTAATTAAACAATGATTTAAAATCTGAGAACTATGTGCCTCAAATACATCTTTCATAACTTGGAAAAGTCTTTGCTTAGATAACTATTTTTAAACACTTAGAGGCTAATATAGAGCTTTTTTTTACAGGAAATGTTTTAATAAAATATAACTGAGTGTTCACAATGCTAATTAATATACACAATGTTTTAATGGTAATCAGTATACAATTTCAGAGTGAATGTGTCCACAAAAATACAAGCTAACTTAATGTATTAATTTCCTATTTCTATGATAACAAATTGAGTGACTTAAAGCAATATGAAATTACTATCATTCAGTGCTGGAGGTCAGAATTGTGAAATGAGTTTCACAGAGGTACTGTCAAGATGTTGGCAGGCTTGCATTTCTTCTGGAAGTTCTTACCTTTCTCCTTGCCTTTTTCAGCTTCTAAAAGTCTCCTACACTCTGGGGCTCATGACCACTTCTCTCTGCCTTCAAAGCCAGTATCATCAGTGATAGGTTAAGTCCTTCGCATTTAGCTATCTCTCCGGTTCTCCTCTCTCCCTGCTCCTTCCTATTATAAGGACTTTTTGGATTGCATTGGTTCCATGCATCTAATCCAACATTTATCACTATCTCAAAGTCATCTATTACAAACTTCATTCTATCTGTAACCTTAGTTCTCTTTTGGCATACCATCTAGCATATTCACAAGAACAAAGATTAAGATTTGGGCTTGTTCAGATAGAACGTATTTCTTCTTGCCTATTTCACTGAAATGACAATAATTTCTCTCATCAGTAAGTCACACCTGATTTTAGCAGAAAGCAACATCCACAAATTTCCCTGATGACTATATTTTTACTTTTTGCTACTACCTGGATGTGTGATCTCTCAATACTTTGAAAACCTAGTTGTGTTTCCTTAGCTTAAAATTCATGAGTGTAGTGTGCCCTTTGACACTCTCCTAGCTAGGTACTTTAAATAAGTTTTCATGTATTCAATAAATATTTATTGAATAGTTTATATGCCCAGAATAAAGATAAATCCTATGCTGTTCAAGCTCCCATAGCGTTTTCAGTCAAATTACAATGTGTTTTTTTAAAAAGATGTACTTCTCTGATTTATTTCACTTTAATTGGGCACACTGAATATTTTTGTAATGAACAAATATACCAAATGCCATAGTGATGACAGAAAACATTCCTAATCTTTGCTAAATTCACATAATCATTTTTCCTTCATAAATCAGAGTCTTTGTTAAATTTAAAGAATTACTTCTAATTGAACTTAGAAAATAATAAATAAAAATGACAGGTGTTCCTCATAACTGAGATATACGGAGAAATAAACTCATCCCAACACTTAATAGTCCACAAAATAAAGTAGATTTTACATCCTATTAAAAACGTTTATCCTATACTGTTGAGAATGCAAACTTTATGTATTGCCTTTTCTCAGACTTTGCTATTTGCAGTGTGGTGGGTTCTAAGCACCGATTGATTAGTATGAGAGAGAGTTAAAAGAATAAACTTAGCCCCACTTGTGTAAATAGCATGTGGGCCCAATTCCCTTTGTTAAGGGTCTCAGGACGGAAATCAGTAGCCCTATAGTACTGGCAAGCTATGTCTGTAATAAACAAGAACCATTAGACTAACACAGTCTCACCTGAAAATGCAAAACGCTTAAGAATGTGTTAGGCTCCCTACCATTTATGATTTTGGACAAAAATTTAAAGTGCCAGTAGAGAGTGTTTTCCTTACCTATTAATATTTGTAAAGAGATATTCAGGCTGTTTTATGAAGACAAAAAAAAAAAAACAATAAAATTTGCTTTAAACTAAACCTACTTCCAAAAGGTATCAGACCCAAGTACACTTGTACCCCTAGAGAAAAGTGCAATCTTCAAGCAAAAAATTATTTTAAAATAAGTTGTACTCCTTCTTTCCCTTTTCTTTTCCCACATCCCTTCTATCTGCTGTTTCTATGCTGAAAGAAACTGTCAATGAGTCTTTGGTTGACCAGTATTGCATGTCTATATCTGTTTTCATGAGAAGCCACTTTGAAGATATCAATATGTAATACAACCACCATTGTTAATTCACTACCACTTTGTTTGCAACTCTGTATTGTCTGTATTGTGCTTGTGATATGTTGTAAAATGTTGTATGTCTGTTAATGTTTCCCTCCTTTTATCCTTAAAATTAAAAAAAAAATAAAAAAATAAAATAAGTTGTACTAAAGGAAATTGATGCTGAGTAGAAAAAATTGAGCTGCTTCACAAAAAAAACATGTGGAGCCTAAATGGCTGTTCAAACGACCCAACTTTTAATAGGTTGCATTCAGGACTTCCAGCTCAAATGTGATTTATATATCTTTGCTCAAATTAAACATTCCCTATCACACAAAAAATTCCTATAAATCAAAAGCTATCACAGTAGGTATTCCGGGAACAATGACAGTGGAACTTGATCTCTTCAATTTGAAGTGTGTGCACTTTCAGATATGAGGGCTGTTTGGAGAATGGTATTTTAAAGTAGATCAGTTTAAAACACCTGTGCTTCATACAAGCCATTAAAGCTGAATTGCACAGCCCTTCAACCATTTGACAAGTGAATTCTGAATGAGGAAAAGGCCAATGTCAAAAGAAGAGTGACAGGGACAGTTTTGATAACATGTCTTAAGAGAAGAACTGTGGCTAATATGAGTCTGCGGGAAGACTTCCTCTGACAAAGAGTAAATGGCATCAAATTGGAGTAAATACCCTACATATGCAATAACAAAGGAAAGTAAATGGAAAATTATAGCTTTTGACACCTAACTATATCCAAAAGCAACCACCAGTCTTTTCAGAGGGAGCTATTTAGTCTGGCAGTTCTTAAGGCTATAATTTTCTTCTTGCTTTATTTGTTACCTTAGTGTAGGAGACTCTGGAAAACACACTGAAGAGACTTTTTTTCAGAAGAAACAACTTCCTTCTCTAAATTTTCTTAAGAATAGTGAAAAATGTTTCTTTTCATTTTATACAAATGATATTTGATTCGGATATTTTCTACTGTTATTTAAACTGTGGTATTTTTCATTGCTGTGTAGGTTTGAATATGTGAGGTTTATAATTTGGAAATGATTTATTTGTTTCCAGATGACAGTAACTTCAGTTCAAAGAGCTGAGTTGAAATTACACATCAATTAAAAATCTAAGATTTTCCTAGAAGTCTGTAAAGTAAACATCAATTAGAACACAATTATATTGCTATAGCTTGTGTCTAGATGTCTCCCTAAAGCCTCATATAGTCGTAGCGGGAGGGCTTTTCAGAGGTGGCTGGATCTAGAGTGTGGTGCTGGGATTAAGGGTGTATGATTATTAAATCAGTTCACTGATTGATTTAGCATAGTTTTAGCTAGGATTAAGTGTGTAAGTGCTACACTTGCCCTAGGGTGGGTAGTTTGAATGAAATATAAGGGACAGAAGAGGGCTAATGTGCACTCTTACCTGCCTCCTTACTGTGGACTATTTCTCCTCTGTGATGCCCGTCTGCCATTTCACCTTGTCTTGGAGCCAGAAAACTGATATAAACCCTCTACAAACGGTGAGCCAAATAAAACTTTCCTCCTTTAGCTTTGGGTGTGAGGTATTTTGTCTCAGCAATGAAAAAAGTAACTAAGACATAAATCAATTATTTCTCCTCTAAATTAATTAATTTGTTGAATATCAAATGCATGATATTAATCTATCCTTGGCTACATATGTTGTTTTAATCAGTTCTTCCCCTTTCCTAGTATTTTTAATGTTAAAATTTTGAAATTAATATTGAATCATGTTGGTCCATTGCCTACACCCATGCAGTAGTTTCTGACTTATACAGTATTACTACATTAGTTTTTGTATCCCTGAGACCCAATGCCAAATCTTACAATTTAAAGGGGAACAGCACCTGAGAGAGATGAGTGGAGATTATACATAGCACCCAGGGCCATGCCTTCATCTCCTATAGGGACATACCCAGGAGCATGTTTGCTCCTGGCATTTCTTAATCCAGTGAAGTTAACATGTCAGGAGTAAAGGCCATGACCTAGCCTTTGTCGATTTCACACTCAAACTCTTCTCCTTAAACCATACTTAATTTCCAAATAAAGATGATAGAAACTTCATAATTCTCTCTAACATAATAAAACCACCCCATGTATGACAATAAATGCAAGAATCTCTTCCTCAAATTCTCAACAGTACCACCATTTTTTAAAAGTCTAAGTCCAAATCTCTTCTATGACTCAAAGCAATCTCTTAGCTGTCAACATCTATAATAAACAAAATCAAATTATTTAACCTCATGGTACAGTGGAACATGGTAAACATTCCAGTTCAAAAAAGAAGGAATAAAGGGATAGAAAAAATTGTAGCAAAGAAAGACTGAAAACCTGCAGGGAAAACATGAAGTCCTGTTGTTCTATATCTGGCATCCAGGGCACAGGTTGGTTCCAGATGGCGTGGACAGCCTCACACCAATGGTTTTGCCAGTTTTAGCCCATATGACCTCTCTCTTGGGCTAGAACCACTTATGCCCTATAGCTTTTTTTTGCTAGAAAATCTAATTCTAGCATCACCAAATTTACTGGTTCTCTGCTGAACTTTTGGCTTCATTCCCACAACTTCACACACTGCTCTTTAGTTCTCACCTGACTTCCAATCTTCTCTTGATATCTGGGGGGAAACCTTCCTGACCTCACAGCTCTTGTATTCTGCATGCCAGTAAAACTAGCCATTATGTGGATGACACCAAGGTCAGCTGCCAGTTTAAGAGACAGCCAGCTCCCTTGGACTAAGGTTGCTGCAGCCTTAGAGTTTAGATGGCTGAACACAGTGAAATAAATTCCAGGAACCAATTCCCTAAGAGGCTCTTCTCAACCAGATCTCCCAAAGACTCTCATCTCAAAAGAAGTTTATATTTTTACACCCCTGAACTTGCAGTGAATGGTATCTTCCTAATTTTTACAATACCCTCAAGATACCTTTTTTTCTTACCCCTCTAAAAAGTACTTGCTTTCTTTTTAGTGGCACTAATCTCTTTAGCAGCCAAATCTTCTTTGACTCCAAATTAACACATAGCTATTTCTAGGCCAAAATTTAAGTCTTTAAATTTTTTCTCCTGTTTTCTGCCTCAGATTCCCATTCCCTAAAACTCTGGCTAAAATCAGCCAGCAACAGCCATGCCACTGCCTGAATATTAGGCTGTATTGAAATTTCTTCCAGATTATCCACTACCCTTAATCTCAGTCTTCTGCAAAGTTTAAGGACATGAGCAACATGTAAACAAATTGTCTTCCAGACTATAATACACATGTATTCTAGTCCAAAAGCCAATGGATTCCTTATCCCAACTAAAACCTCTTGAGCATGTTTTTACTTTTGACATTCCTATAAGCATTCTGGTCTTCTCGGTTCTGAGCAGAATCACCCATCAAGATCTGCTTACATCTCCTAAATTTTCTCTAGCTCACATCTCCAAACCTTTCCAAATCTCTCCCACAGCCATTTCCAAATTCTTCTTATCCACATGTTCCAGTAAAATGACAGCAACAATACCACTTTTCTGGTACCAATTATCTGTATTAATCAGCATTCTTGTTGCTGGGACACAATACCGGACACTTACAATTTAAAAGGGAATGGAACGAGAGAGAAATGAGTGAGGGAGTATACGTAGTAGCCAAGGATATCATACCTTCATGGCCTACTAAGACAGCCCAGGTAGGATGGCTTACTAATCTAGGCATTTCTTAATCTAATGAAATTGAGATATCAGAATAGTAAAATTACAAGAAAGATCCAAATCTTACACAGTGATGAACTCTGAGGAAAGAAAGGAAAAGTTGCACCTTCTCATAGTAACATATATGCAGGTAACCTTGTAATATATTCCCTATTTGCATAAAGTCCTTTTCTAATAACGAGTTTTTATTTTCCTAGTCTTTGCTAATTTTAAATGATTCTTTTTCCTCTACATACCTGAAATTATACTCCTTATTATATCTTTATACAATAAAATTATCTAGAGCTGTTTGTCATTTATAAAGTGACTATATTCCTGATTCTGAACAAATGTTAAAACCCAGTTGAACAAAATACCATCAATTATAGACAAATTGAAAGCAGTTTGTTTGCTCTGATATAAACTCAGTTAAGTACTCAGTAAGGGAGATTTCTCCTGGTAAAATAAGTAGGCTTACATCTTCCTATTTTTCCCAGTAATTACTACTAAAATTTCTGGACATTATATACTGCATATGAGAAGACTCTGAAGATGAAGAGAAAAAGGCAGACCAGTAGTGGCAGTAGAGACAACATGAAGACCATGGACTTCCACTTTGGTCCAGGGTTTATGAAGCGCTCCTCCCCTCCTTCACTAATGTAATATTAAAGTTAACCTAGTAGAGAGTTATGTCTGTTGGTAACATTCACCTGTGATAAGGCTGGCATTGTATCAGTGAAGGTGATGTGGGAAGCAATAAGGAGGTATCCTTCATTTTCTCATTCAGCATGGTATCAGAAGAGACAAAGCAGGGACTTTGAAATCCCAAAGTCACTCAACGGCAATAATAAGCTTTTAATACATTGTATCATTTTATTCTTGGATCCATTGTAAAGGACCAGGATTCCCTCCCCACCCACTCACATGGCAGCAACAATATAACTGTGCCCTCCCACTTCTGCTAGAGAAGTGTAACAAGAAGTTTGATGTTTCATAAGATTTAGATAATATCAAGAATAATCTAACATAACATTCAAAATGTCTAGGTTTCAACTGAAAAGTCATCATATCAAGAGTGAGGATGATCTCAAATTGAATGGGAAAATATTAAGAGACACCAACATTGACATGAAGAAAAGGATAAAGCACCCATCATAAAGTGCTTCATAAGGAATTACAAACACATTTGAAGCAAATGGGAAATAAGTTCCACAGCAGAGGATTATTCTTTATATAACAACTAAATGAAGAGTTTAGAACTACAAAATACAATAACCAAAACAAAGAAAAATTCAGTGAATAGACTCAACAGAAGCCTAGAGAGAACAGATTAAAGAGTCAATGAACTTGAAGGCAGAAAACCAGAAATTCCCTACTGAAAACAACAGAAAAAAAGTTAGACCTGAAAAATATTGCCAACTCTTCAGAGAATAGTGTTATTATTTACAAAAAATAAAACATTTGTATTTCAAGGGAAGAAAAAATTATGGTACTTAAAAAATATTTAAAGACAACAGCTGGACATTTCAAAAATTTTGGGAAACACGGAGCATGCTAGCACATGCCTGTAATCCTATCCCTTGGGAGGCTAAGGTGGGAGGATCACCATGAGTTTGAGGCAAGCCTGAACTACACAGAGAGATCCTGTCTCAAAACAAAGAAACAAAGAAACAAACAAAAAGTTAAAAAAAAAAAAGATTGGGGGAAAATTGACCTCCAGATTGAAGACAGGGAGCAAAATTCAAACAGGATATATCCAAATAAATCTACATCATAGCACAACATAATTAAACTTTTGAAAACTATAGACAAAGAAAGTAGCCAGAGAAAAATGACATTGACTGTTAAAGAAAATCTAATTCTTATAAGATTTCTCATAAGAATTTATGAACAAAATATGCTAAAATATATTTCATGGGGTAGCAAACCACAACAGCGATCCCAGAATTTTTTATGAAGTAAAAATACCTTCCAGGAAAATGAGTGTCATCAGCAGATCTACTCTAAAATTGTTAAAGGAGTCATGCTAAAGAGAAATAAAATGATAAAAGAAGGAATTTTGGAATGTCAGGCAGGAAGTAAGCAAAAAAGTAAAAACAAAATTGTGGGTAAATAAAATATGCTTTCCTTTCTTGATCACTCTAAAGTATATTTAATATGTAAAGAAAAAATCATAATTCTAATTATGTAGAGGTATGTAGTGATATTATTTGAGACAATCATATTTTAAGTGAAAAAGAGGTTTGCAGTATGTTTCTTACAGTTAGCATGTATTTAGGATATGTACTTTTATGTCTTCTGTCAGTCTCTGTGTTTTAACTTATATGTCTAAATCATTTACATTTAATACAATTATTCTTATACTAAGGCTTTCCATTTGCTATTGTGTTTTCCATTAATCTTCTCTAGTGTTTATTTATCTGTTTCTTTCAACCTATTATCATGCAAGAAGCAAATATATTTTAAAAATTAATTTCTTATTTATTTAGAGAGTTTTTAATCATTTTTATATAATTTTTCTGGTTGCTCTAAATAATTGAAATATAGAATCACATTCTTTACACACTATTATAGTTGATATTTTACCAATTTGCAGAAATTATAAATATAGTGCTTACCTTGATGGTCCTTTACTGTTTCCTATTTTAAGTACAATTGTCTTTCTGTACCTGGTTTACTTCACCTGTGTTATGATTTTCAAGTTTGTCCATATTATTGAATATGTCAGTATTTTATCTGTTTATGGATGAATAGTATGCTGCTGTGCATGTATAATACATTTTCTTTACCCATTCATCCATTAATGGGCACCTTGGTTAATTACATATCTTGGGTATTTTGAATAGCTCTGCAATAAACCTGAAAGAGCAAGCATGTCTTTTATATTATGATTCTATTTCCTTTGCACATATACTCATTATTAGGGTTGCTGAGAGTATTTTGAGGAAGATTAATGGCAGTGTGTCTTTTACTGTAATACTCTTTAAATGAAACACACACCATATGTCTTGATCACCCCTGTATAATGATTATAAATACATGCTTTCCCAACAAAAAAAGTCAAGCATATAAGGCAAGCACTGGTAGATCTGAAATGAAGAATAAATAGCATTACAATAATAGTAGGAAACTTCAACACCTAATTTCAGTAATAAGTAAACAACACAGAGAGAAAAATCAATAATGAAATAGCAAGACTGAACAACACTATAGACCAAATTGGACCTAACAGATGTACAGAATTTTTCATTGTACAGCAGAAGAATACACACTTTTCTCAACTGCACATGGAACATGCATAGGACAGTCCACAGGATAGATAACTCTGATGGTTGGGTAGGGGTGTTAACTTGATCAGATTAAGAGAAATTATTTAATATCAATATTTCAGTAGACACTGAGGCAGTCCCTTTTCTTTCTGAAAGAGAAGCAGTCTTAGTTATTTTTCTTGTTTTTGAGACAAAATATCCAACACCAAAGTTAAAGGAGAAAAGGTTTATCTAGCTCAGAGTTTGTAGAGTTTCAGTTCATAGCTGGCTAGCTCCAAGGCAGGGTGGCATGGTAGAAGACCATCACAGAAGAGAAACAGTTCATGGCAGACAGAAGGCAACCAAACATCACATTAGTGAAGCAGTAGCAGCAAGCAACAAACAATGAAAGCAGCCCTCTTTCTGTCCCTTATATTTTAATCCAAGCTACACAGTCTTGGGGCAATAACACTGACACCCAAGGTAGGCCTTCCCATTATCCACACCCACAAATATGCCAAGCCAATGGGTGGACTAATTTAGTAATCATACAGCCTCAATCCCAGCATCACACACTCTAGATCCAGTCATCTTGGAAATATCCACCTATGACTCCATGAAGCTTTGAGGGGGCATCTAAACACAACCCATAAAAGAAACCCAGGTGATATTGTCTTTTTTTTTTTTAACAATGACTGTGCTCTCCTACCTGTGTCTCTGAGGGTATATCCAGCAGAGATTGGCATGTGAGTGAGTGGATGAAGTTGGAATTCTGACGCTAATGTGGGCAGGCAAAATCACAAAGCAGTAGACTTATATGGAAAAAGGTAGAGGAATGGCAAATTTTCATCCTCTTTTCTCTAGAGGCAGGCTGAGATTTATATTCTGTCATCAGAATTTGGACATCAGAATTCCATGTTCTTTCATCTTTGGACTTACATGCATTCCTCCAAGTCTCAGATCTTCAGTCCCTAAATGAGAGTTACACCATTGGCTTCATTGCTTTTGAGGCCCTCTTGCTTAGCCTGAACCATGTTACTGGCTTTCTTCATTCTGCAGCTTGCCTTTGGCTTACTGGGTGAGTTTTCTGTCTCCATAAGCAAGTGAGACAATTCCTCTTATTCATAAATCCCTTTTCTTTTATCTTTCTGTATACCCTATTAGTTCCATTTCTCTTGAGAACCATGACGTAAACATTCATAAAACAAGTCTTAACAGATAGAGAAAGATATAAATAATTTTATGTATCTTTTCCAACAGCAAATGCAATGAAACTAGAAATAAATAACAGTAAAGAAATGGGAACTTTTACAGATATGTTGGAACTAAACAACAGACACTTGAACAACCACTGAGAGTAAAGGAAAATAAAAAAAGAATCTCAACACAAATGAAAATGAAAACACAACATAATAGTGTGTGGGATGTGCAAAAAGAGTGAAAACCAAAGACCTTCATTTGTGCCAGTTTTTGCTGGACCTAGGCTTCTACACACACAGTAATTATCATGAAGGTCACACACACAAAAATAGATTTTGCAGATCTAATTTTGAATTTTGACTTCATTCCTTCAAATTTTGTCTTAGTTCATATTCATAATTGATTCATGAGTTTGTGGGTGTGCTAGATCTTGATTGTTGGTTATTCAATGGCATACTTTCCTTTGGTTCAGATAACCTCTCCTTCATTTAATGATTTGTTTATGACTCTGGAATATGTATGTAAATATAATATCTCTCTTTTCACCAATCAAAACACAAACATTTAAGAAAAAATGTATATTTATACTGTGTGTATATATATATATATATATATAATTTTTTGCTCACCTTTTTTGTTGTACATTGAGTTGGGTACACTTCAATTCTTTAGTATAAATATGTTATTAAAATGATGTTGAAGTTTATACAGTATGCTCATACTGGCTGAAAACATAGATAAGTACTTTAGCAAGAGAAAGTCTCAGTTGTCAAACAATCAAATACATGATGACATAATTTATCTTAATTGCTTGTTATGATGAAAGCATCAACTAGCTCAATGACACCTTGATTCAGATCAGTCATTTTAGTGACTAAGGCAGACTTCTGCAGGTTTTGAATTTGAGTAATTAACTGCTATTAAGTTACAGAAAAGTAAATTGGTGTTATATACCTTTTATACATAACTTATGTCAGAAATCACAGTGGGGAATAGTCAAGATAAATAGCATTACTGCTACTATATAACCGTTGCATGACACATTGACATTTACAAAGTATTTTCACATGTGGCCCAATTTAGTCTTCATGAGATAATATCAAATATTATTATACTTACTACATGTTAATAAATAGCTTTTAAAAGAAATCTTGTGAGTGATGTAGTTTCAACTCAGGTCAGAATCCAGTGGTTTCCCCACAGTTTTTCTCATGCTATTCATAGATATAAAATTGTATCTGCTCCAAAATTTATATTATCTCTAAAATGTATTCATTAAATTAATTTGCATTTGGAAACCTAAGTCATATCTTCACTGCTATCATTAGAAAGCATGGCCAGCTTTCTGACACAATAAATTAGTAACATAATTCCAGCTCTATTGGCCATTAAGTCTCCCAAACTATATTTTATGGCACGTTGATCCAATTTTTAAAAGATTTGAGTATGACTTTCTGTCCAAGGATTTTCACCTTATCACTCTATATCACAGTCGAGACACTGTTGTTCTTGAATGTTTCAGGGGACTATACCTGTTTTTAACAGACTGATTCTAGTTGTTAGTTGTCCTACTACCTTTCCTGCAGCCTTATTTGTTAAAATTTTTACAAATAATCTCCATTTCTCAACAATTCACACAGAACCATTTATTCTGTCACGTCTTAACTGATCCAATTTCATCAGGGATATAGTCACTAATTTGGTTGATTGTACACCTGAGCTACTCACAAAACATTCTGCTATATATTTGAAGTAATCAAGATCTATTGCATATGTTCATGACATGTACTTGTTTAACTATAGCATTTTCAGAGTAGGAAATATCAATTTCCTTAAAAATGTCCATGTAACATACATAAATATAGGCAATTGTATTGTCAAGGAGGTCAAAAAATACTTGAGAAAGGAATGCTTGGGAGGTGAAAGCATTGCCTTAATGGGAGTGAAAAAGGGAGAATATTTAGGAAATTTAAGGGGGCTGGGGATTTAGCTCAGCGGCACAGTGCCTGCTTGGCAAGCACGACGTCGTGAGTTCGATTCCTGGTACCGGAAAAATAAATAAATAAATAAAAATAAAAATAAAAATAAAAAAATAGGAAATTTAAGTAATGTGTTTAGGTCCTGGAATCACAGGCTCCTGCCTTAACCTGTCTGACAGGACTTCCAGTAGAACGGCTAGCAGCCCCTTGCCTCTAGTAGGCAACCTGGGATTATCCAGGAATTGTCTTCTTAAATGGCCATTTGTCCATTTTCAGGATTTTGGGGACTTCTGGGCCAGTAATGCTGAGTGTAGACCCGCCTCAAGTGTGTATACCCCAAAGTCCAAGAGGTGATTACATGACTATGGCAAATGGAGCCTCACTGAATTCACTTTTGATTTAAATGTTTTCCTGGCTTTCTTCTAGTGCATATGCTAAAATTAAAATAGTGCACTTGGAAACCCTCATTCAGAGTAGTGAAACAAATACAAAAAGTTCAAAATGTTCACATTCCTGAAGTGAAAATTTAAGGTAACACAATCTAATGTTGTTAATATTAATTAAAAAGTTAATTAATTATTCATATTAATTCACCAAATGCTTACAAAACCCATGTTTTATGTATACAGAAGACATATTTTTATGATCTCTTCTGTGTAAAAATGATTAACGAAGGAAGAATAGCTAATTTTCTTTTCTAAGACAAGATAAATATATTAATAAGGTAAATATATTAATAATGTTAAGATAAATATATTAATAATATTAGGCAACCAATAGTATATCCATGAAAGGTACAGACATGATTCTGTGGAGTTCTAACACAGGCAAATTTATGTGCAGTGCCTGTCATTGTCTCTCCACCAGGACTGCATTCCTTTAGGACACAATATGATTTGCTTTGTTATGGACAAACACAACATACATCTTCTATTTCTCCCTGTGCTACATACAATGTCTGGGACCTGGCCAGAATGACATGATTGGCTGAAGACTGGAGAAGCACTCCAGTTTTATTGTTGTCTATGTAAAATAAGTCCCAACTATATAGAAAAGGAGAAAGTGAAGAATCATCATAGGCAAAGCACAAGTGTGTCCATGATAGAAAAATGAAACGAATTAATACAGCTGAGTTTTTCTTTAGTTTTTTTTTTTTTTTTTTTTTTTTTTTAGAGCAGTGGCTTGAGAAATATATGAACAGTCTTGAACATCGGGAAGGCTTTTGACTATCAGTGTTCAGGATTTGTGACTTATATTTCAAGCAATATAACATCAATGAATGTGTTTGACAATTAGAGTTTAATGACCAGAACTCTCATTTAAGAATTTTAACACTGTGATTTGGCTGACAATGTATAGGCAAGGAGTATGGAGGTAGCAGATGAATTGAGAAACTCTTCATTGAGCAGCTATTTACCAGAACTTACTAGTTAACAGGTCTTGCTCTAGGGTATGGAGGCGCTGAGTTATATAAGTGATGACTCTGTCTTTGAAATCTCACAACCAGCAGGAGAGACTGACCCTAAAGAAATTACTACAGGAAAATGTGATCTGTGTTCTTGGAGAAAGGCATCTCAAGGAAAAAATAAGTATCAAGAAAGCATCTACTGAATGCCAAAAATGAAGATGTGAACTTGAAGGAAGTAATAGTGGAAATGGAGTAAGAGAAGTTATTCTAGAAAGTATTCAGTGAAGGGAATTCTGTGTTAATAATGGAAGTGAACAGACTGTTTGATATTGGCTGGGGCAAGAGTCTGACTTTTAACTAAAGAATCTGATGGAAGTAGATATTTCCACTGTTTACTTCAGGAAATACAAAGGGAGGAATTGGTTTGGGAAGAAATCCAGTAAGACCTCAGTTCACCAACACTTGTGTTTGAAAACAATTCAGTTCCAAAACAGAAACATTGGGCAAAATTTGGCTTCCTTTTGTGAATGCCACATTGGATGATGAACATCGTCATGGCCACCTTCCCTGCATGAGCCAAATGCAGTCATCTTCCTCAGAAGCATGGAATGAATTAAGTTTGTGAACCACGGTACCTCTGCGCAATGGTTTAATCGTGTAAAAAATAGTGTCAGTTAATCTTAATTGTCAAATTGACTACATTAAGAGGCTCCTGGAGAGGTGATTGAACCATAGTGGCACTGTAACTATCTGTGGAGTAATCAATTTATTGATATCTATTCTCCTGTGGGGCCCAGCTGGAGGACTTAGGTAACTGGAGACATACCTTTTGAGCATACTTCTCTCTCAGGTTCTATTTCCCTGTGTCCTACTTCCCAGTTACGATGAAATAAAAAGTGATGGAATCTTCTTCCACCACAATCTTTTACCATGATGTTCTGCCTTTAAACCCACAGCAGTGGAACCAGCTGCTCATGGACAAAACCTCTGAAACTTCAATCCAAATTAACCATTTCCTCCTTCAATTTGCAAGTATTGGGTATTTCATCCCAGCAACAGGAACAATGACCGATACAAAACAGTTATTTCTTTGGGATCCCAGGCAAAATAGCAGCATAATTTTATTAAATATATTGTGTCTCATGAATCTTCCAACTTATTTTCAACAATTACCTCATCCTTCAATGTATGTAATCACTAAAGATAAACTTATAGAAAAGAAATTTCTCCTTCATTTTCAGGTGCCAGGAGTATGTGTTTTGTTAGAGATAAAGTGATATTGTAACCATTGATAATGTACAAAAGTAACAGTAGTCACCCAGGACCAGAAAGCAAGTTGGTCCAGAAGTTGACAAACAACTGTCTGTGTAACTGCCCAGAGTGGATACACACTGTCTTAGTTACTTTTCTCAATGCAAACAAAAATACCTGACATCAGAGTTAAGGGAAGAAAGGTTTATAGTATATACAGTTCACAGTATATACAAGTTTCTGTCCATGTTCAGCTGGGTTCCAAGGCAGGGCAGCACAGCAGAGAAGCATGATGGAGAAACAGTCCATGGTAGCCCAGGCAGCAGGGAGAAGGCAGAAAGCAGCAAGCCTCCCTTTCCCTTCTATCCCATCAAATCTATAGCGTTTTGGGTGGTACCACCCACACCCATGATGGGTCTTATTATTCATACCCAGAACTATGATAAACCAAATAGTGGACTAATCCAGTATCACACACACTTAATCCCAGCAGCACACACACTTAATCCCAGTATCTCACAAGATAGATTGAGGTAGGTCAAAACAAAAACAAAAACAAAAACAAAACTTCACCTATGAGCATGTGAGGTTTTGGAGAGACATCTAGATATAAACCATAACACACTAACACTGGACTAAAATTGTTCTCCCTGCAAAAGCTTGCATGTTATTTGATGAATTTCCAGAAAGCTACTAGAAAAAGGATTCTGATGTTTCCTCAAAGAAAGCAAGTTTCTACTTCTTATTAACATGTAATGAGTTTCCAGAAAGAATTTCAGATGGGGAAAAAAGCAAGACAGGCGTTCTTTGCTTTCCAGCAGGTAAGTGCATCTGTCACTCTATTCTGCTCACACTCAGGTGGCAAGTAAAATCATTAAGCTTTGTGCTTCCTGTTCTGACCTCTGTTTCCAGCTGCAAACAAGTCAACCAATCAGTGTCATGTTTTTGTGACATGAAGGCCTGGAACGAGTTCAGTGATTATATTCCCATAGCCTACTGAGAAGCTGTTGGAAGAATAACACTCCATCAAGAGGAAGTGTGTTCTGTTTGAGTCACAGAGAGAAGGACATAAAATATTAGATTGGAATCTGTCAGAACCTCTGATCTCTTTTGCAGATTCCACTTCACTGGCACTTGTGTTGAATATTCAATAAATCTGGAAGCTGAGGCCTAAGTGATTCCTAATATCACTGAATTATTGTTTATTTTCCTATCAGATTTTCTTTTTCTATTAATATTTTCAGCATAAGAAGATAAAGCAAAGGCTATTTTTGTTGACAGACGTTAAACATTGTGAGTACATGTTAATTTTATACATTACTGGGATTCACTGTGGTATTTCCTTGATACATGCATTGTATGTTGAACATCTGGTCTTCTCATAACTCCACAAACATCCTTCCTAGTCTTTAGTAATCATTCTTCTACTTTTGGGTAGAGATTTTTTGTTCACATTGTTTGTTTTGGTTTGGACTTTAGTTTCCATATATGAGAGAAAACATGTGACTTTTGTTTTCTTTATCTGGCTCATTTTACTTAATATAATGTCCCCCAGTTCCATCTGTTTTGCTGGAATTAACAGGATTCCATTCTTTTCATGATGGAATTATCCTCCATTGTGTGTATATATATTTTATTTATCCATTCAAGTGTTAATGAGCACCTATGTTGATTCCATATCTTAGCATCTGTGAATGGACATGGGTGTACAGGTATCAATTTGCATATTGACTTAATTTTCTTTGTTTTTTTGGGGGGGGGTTTGGTTTTTTTCTGGTACCAGGAATCACTCATGACCTTGCATTTGCCAGGCAAATGCTATGCCGCTGAGCTAAATCCCCAGCCTCCTAATTTTCTTTCAATAGATACCCAGGAGTAGGATTGCTAGATCATATCATAATTCTAAGTTTAGTTTTTTGAGGAATCTTCCTACCATTTTCCATAGTGACTGTACTAGTTTACATTAATACCTTTGAATGAACAATGGAAAGTCTGGAGGGAAATTTAAAATTCCCTTGAAAGATATGAAAATACAAACATGATATGCAAATTGGGTGAAATACAGCAAATGTGTTATTAAGAGGGAAGTTCATAGAAAACGGTGCTTTCATCAAAAAACAGGAAAAATTCAAAACACCTAAAGAGACATTTCAACTTCTTAGGAAATCAAGAACAAAACCATCCCAAAATAGTGAAAGGAAAAAAGTAATAATGATTGAAAAAGCAAAAAATAATATATAGTCTAAAAGAACAATAAAGATTATGAAATAAAGAGTTGGTTCTTTAAAAAGATGAAGAAAATTAATATATTAGTTACACTAATGACAGAAAGAGAATCAAAGTAAAAATAAAGCTGAAAAAGGAGGTGTTACAACTGATATGACAGAAATTTAGAGAATCTGATCAGGCATGATGGCACATACCTGTAATCACAGCACTTGGGAAGCTGAGACAGGAAGATCACCATGAGTTTGAGGCCAGCCTGGAATATATAGTTAGTTTCAGGGCAGCCTGATCTACACAGTGCAACCCTCTCCCAAAAAAAATAATTAGAGAATCTTTAGAGATCATTTTGAAAAACTGTGTTTAAAACTTGTTATACACAGAAGAAATAGACAGGTTTATGGACACATATGGCATATCAAAATTGAACAAAAAGATATAAAAATACCTAAATAGACCAATAACAGGTAATGATATTGAATTAGCAATAAAGGTTCCCAACAAAAAAGCCTAGTACCAAATGGCTTTATGATGGAATTTTGTGAGCCTTTTAATAACTAACACTATGCTTTCAATTATGCCATAGAATTGAAAGTAAAGGAAGAATCCCATAATTACCCTGACAAGGTCTCCAGTTGAAACTACCACAAGGCCTATGTTATTAAACTAAGCTGTATATAATCCAGTATAGTGTTATGGTTTAGAACTTGGGTGTCTCCGAAAAAACATCATGTTTGGAAGGTGATTGGATCACTAGAGTGCTATAGCTGACTTGCTGTGAGCAGGTGAGTCCTTGTTAGAGGCAGGTCAGTGGGGGTGTGACTTGGAGTATACATCTCCCCCTCTTTTCTCTGCTTCCCAGCACCATGACACAAGCAGCTTTCCTCCCGCAGACCTTTCAAACATGCTCTGACCACCTTGGAGCCAGCCAACCATGGACTGAAGCTTCTAAAACCTACCAGCCAAAATAAACCTCTACTCCTTAAAATTGTGAGTGTCAGTATTGTGTCCCAGTAATGAGAAAGGGACTCAGACACATAGTGTTTAAAATGAAAATTGCAGTAGTCTATTGTTATGTCTCATATTTTGAAGTGGGGCCTGGGCAGAGGGCATGGGACAATCTGGGAGTGACTTGGCAAATCATATTCTTGGCCATGGCTGCTCCTTTTTTTTCACTGCTTCCTCGCCACCCTGATGTGAGCAGTTTTTCCTCCATTAATGCCTTCTACCATGCCATTTCTGCTTTGAAGCTGGGCCACTATAGACTGAAACCATTCAAACTTCTAGCCAAAATAAGCCTCACCTTTAAGTTGTGGGTGGCAGCTCTCTTGTCCCAGCAAGAGGAAAACTGATAAATACATCTGCTAAGAAACCAAAAATAAATAGTTATTTAAATACGTGTTTATTTAGGAAAATGAGTTCAATTTTATAAATGTTTTACTATGTTAAATTTTAAAAAAACTCTAAAAAGTGTTGGGCCCAGTAGTTGGGCACAGTGACACATGCCTCAAATCCTAGCTAATTAGGTGGTTAAGGCAGGAGGATGACAAGTTCCAAAGAGCCTAAGTTAGGAATACCCCAGCCTACAAAATATGGACCTATATGATAGCTGAACAAAATTGACATAGCTTTAAAAGTAAACTAGTAACGTTTAAAACCACTTCTATGATATGTTGAAAGGAGAGGGAGAATATAATTGAGCTAAATTTTACCAATAGTTAACACATAGTCTTTGAACTCTCTTGTAGCGTACTATTTACCCAAACCCTCTGGTTACTTTTCCTGGGCTTGGATCACATGTTGGAGTGATAAAATGAGCAAGGATAACAGAGTCCCTTGAGAAACCATGACTTCTGATTTGTTTTGACAGGCTTTAAACCCTTGTATTTGAACCTCATGCCATTGTCATTTTAGCTTTAGTCCTTTGGTAGTGCAAGATTTCCAGAAAGGGAGAAGTGTTTTTATTAATTATCCTGTTTCATTACTAAAAGTATTTTCTTTGCCTTCCATCATGCTCCAGAGAATCTGAGGAACACTGCAGTTGTGATTCTACAAGAATACACTTGTTTCTCTGTTTTTGTTTTTCTTCTACCTATCACAGTGATACTTGGTGATCAAAATTACAACATTCATTTGACTCTGAGCACAAAAAATTCCTTCTGTGAGAAATAAAATCAAAATGGATACTATACTGGGTCTTTAGGATTCTTTTTATTTTGTGCTGATGCTGTCTTCTTTCCAGACCTCCCTTCTCCTCCCTGCTAAGGGATCTGTTGCTTCCCCTCAGTACTTCATTGCACTCTGTAGTATTTGCTCTGAAGCTTTCTCACTCCAACATAAATAGGCCATCTTACCCTAGAGAGAATGTTGCTGAGGACAAGGACAGTGACTATTCACATACACACAGGTCAGTGCATTGAATGAACTAAGGAATGAAATAATTCACCGAAAGGACAACTAGCCAGTTTTAGGCTAGCTACATTCTTGGCCAGGCTTTGCTCCAACTTCCTTACTTGTCATAAAGCAAGGAAGTGTTTCACTTTCAAGGAAGGTCTTCATAATAACCAGACAACACAACTAGAGGAATGCTCAACCCTGAATGTATATATTCCTGAGAAATAAGACTATGTTCTCATACCTATAAGAGCTTTTCCCTGGTTTGTGATTTCCTAACAATTTTTTTTGAAAATTTAGTTTTGACATCTTGCCTTCTGCTGACATTGGCTGGCATGCAATTTTTCAAGTATTTGACTATAGTCTTGTTTATTTGATGAAAGCAAGTAACCACACAATATTGCATTTCAAGTCATTCGACATACAAAATGGAAATAAACAATGAAAAATCATTTCCATTTTTTAGGAAGCAAGTGTTTTATACTGAAGTGTGATAAAATTTCCCAGAGTATGTGTTGTAGAAAAATGCAAATTGAGATTCTGAACAGACAATTCTGTACAAATGATAAATCCAAAAATTCAAAACAGACCATGAAGGTTTCTCATTAATTTTAGTGTATTTTTAGTTAAGAATATGCTTTTGATCACCTTTATTAATCCATTATGTGTTTATATATTACAATGTTTTGAACTTTCCTGATCAAAGCTGACATGGAAATTGTTCATAACCCCCTTGGTTCATTATGAAAATGTGATTTGCTGTAAAGTAGAAGGACAAACTGCTCTACTCTCTTTAAAGTTAGAAAATATACAATTTCTACATCTATTGAAATCTGCCTTTGAAAAGACTATTTTTGAGGAGTGATCAGAGGCTTGTTTTCAAGGCCCTGTGCTGTAAAAGGGACACCCAAATAAATTATACGTAGTTCTCATCACAATGACAAATAAAGATTCAAGTGTGGATTCTTGCAGCCTCACTCATTTCTTCATGAAAATTGTTCAGTAATGTGCCAGCGAATGCACCAAGAGAACTGGGAGAGTCATTGACATTTCCTACTCCATCTGCAAGAACACAATCTCCATGACTGTACCTTTTTTTCTGTCTTCTTGTGGCTTTATCTTCTAATGAGAGGAATGTCCTGAGCAGTAGAGCTATAATATGGCAGTTGAAAGATTGATTCACTTACTAAATACTTCATCTTGTTTTAGAAATCTGCGATGGGTTCTATGACAGTTTGTAAAATGAACACACCTGGTCACAGTGCACTGGAGACAGCACTCAGGAGGTTGAGTGTAGACCTTCTGGAGTCATATACCTTGGGAATTAATTAAATCCCTAAATTCACCAGTTATGTGACCTTGAATAAGTTTCCTAACATCACTCACCTTCGGTTTGTACATTTGCCATTTGAGAGTGAGTAGTCATAATTTACTTCTCACTGTGTTGTGTGAAGTTAAATTGTCTAATCCATGTTCCATGCTTCACACATCACCTAGGCATTATAAATAACTGTCCTTGTTTGTGATACTATTTTCATCATTTAATAACATTGAACTAATCTGGATTAGCTCATGTCTCTAAAACTAAACTACATCAAGACAAAAATTTCAAATTCTGGTATATCAAGGGCATATCAAATTGTCTAGGGCACATTAAATTGCATCGTAGTTCACTGCATGAAAAGCAACAGCAACATCAGTGACAGCAATAAGAAAATGCCCTCATGAAATATGATCTCAAATGCTTATAGCTCTACTACTGTGATCGCCCTTTTTATCTTATGTGCTCTACTTTCCAAGCAAAAATCGATCAATCAGAGAACCAGCATCTAGTTAGTATTCTTTCCTCAAAAGGGTAAATGAAAACAAAGAATCAGTGAGAGGTGGGAAAGAAATGGCTGAATGATATTTACAGGTGGCCTGTACAGCATAATGTACAGCAGAGCCCTGCAGTAAGAATCTCATGATAATCTTATGGGTGTTTACATTTTCTAACATTTTCTGAACTTAAGGAGAGGTTTTGGGAGATGGGCTACCCTTTCTAATGACTCCCCTACTTCACACCATACAACAAAAAACCAAGAATGAATTGGAAACAAATTTGGATTCATCACTCTTTAGTGGTGAAACAGTGACAAAATACCAACAACAGACTCCCAACAGACAAACACAGTGTACCTACCATGTGCTGAGTTGGCAGAAGTGACAAGGAGAATAAAAGCTCGAAAGAATATAAGCAACATGCTTAGAATTTTTAGTAAAACAGGCACAAAGAAGACAAATTACACACTGAAATAAATGCCTAATCCTTTAGTTTGCTCATGATATCACTCATTAATAAATATCAAGAATGTGACCTGGAAATGTCTTAACTTCCCCTTCATTACTGAAGGATAAATTTATCATAGATAGAGTTCTTGGTGAATAGTTTTATTTTTTTCTTTCAGCATTTTAAATATTTCATCTTATTGCCCTCCGGCTTTCATGTTTTCTGCTGAAAAATAGGTTGTTAATCATTATTAAGATCATTTGTACATGATAAATTGCTTCTCTTTTCTATTTTTAATAATCCCCATTTACCTTTACCAGTTTGATTATGCTGTTTTAGTGTGAAGTGCTTTGTCATTAGCCTACTTACAGTTCATTCATTTTCTTGAGTGTACAAGCTCATGTATTTTATCTAATTTGGAATGTGTTTAGCCTCTTTCAAGTGTTCATTCTGATCCTCTTCTGTCCTTGTGGAACATTGATTTATGTGTATTTGTTGCTCTTGATGATGCCCCACAAGTGTTGTAAGCTATATTCATTTTTGTGTTTTTTCTTTCTTCTCCAATTAGATCATTTTAATTATACTATCATCATGTTTTTGGTTTCTTTTCTCTGTCTATTTAAGTTTACTTCTGAGCCCCTCATGTGAAGATTTTATTTCACTTATTTTATGTTATTTTCAGTTTCCATGTTCTATTTGGTTCCTCTTTATAATGTCTATTTCTCTACTAGTGTTCTCCATTTGAGAATGAGTATCCTTTATCCTGATTTCCTTTAACTATTTGTCCATGCTTTCCATGAACTCTTTGAGCATATTTAAGACTGTTGAGATAAAGGCTCTGACTATAAATCCGATGTCTGTGACTTCTCACAGAAACTTCCTACTCTTTTGATTTTGTTTTTCTTCCTTTCAAGTCTCATAATTTTGGTTTAAAAGCTGAGCATTTTGAATAATACAATATGGCAGCTCTGGATATCTGAATCTCCATCCTCCAAATGAGCTTGGCGCTGTATGTTGCTGCTGGACATACTTCTCATTTATTCAGTGACTTACAAAAACTATTTTTAAAGGCCATATTCATTGCTGTGGTCAGCTAGTGGTTTGACAAATATTTCCTTAACATTGTGGAGCTAACATAAAAGAGGAAAAATAAAGGAGAAAAATGAAAAAAGAAGAAATATTGGGGCACTCCTTCATTACTTACCCAAAACATTTACAATTGTTCCTTAATCTGAACTTCTTACTTTCATTAAGCCTTTAAATTCACTAACAGGTGAAAGTTGCAGGATTCTTTAAGTCCTATCTGAGAACACATGCTGGTGTGCCTTTTTCTACACCACACTTTACACATGGGAACTTTCAAACCCCTTATTCACCAATTTAGTACTCTCTTCAGCTTTTCTTCCTAATGTTCTTGCCTATTATTTCCTCCCACTGTAATCTTTTGCCCCAGACAGTAAGAGCTTGATATTTTAATGTATTCAAGGAGCAACAGCTTCCGGTTACTTTTCTGTCCTGAAAGAATTCTGAGTTGTCTGAAACAAAGACAAGTACCTTGTCTCTGTCTTTCAGGAAACCCCTAGACAGCTAATGTACAAATAAAATTCCTTAGGAACAAAGGTTACTTTTTTCTTTCCAAAACCAACTATGCACACTGAAAAAGATGTTGTGCTCTTTAACATTGGGGCAATAGAGAGGGGGTGAGGCAAAACTAATTTAAAACTCTACAAATTATGTATCTGACTTGCATAAGTTGATCTGGCTTTTTTGGGATTCAGCATTCACTGTGGTTGCTGTAACCTGTGATTATTGTCTAGAATTCTCACAAAGTTGATTTTGATAGTTTTGGATTTTGCTTTTTTTCCTTTCATTATTGTTTCTGCAGAACGATGTGCTTTTGGAGTTTCCAACTCCACTGTCACTGAGTTCTTCACACTCCCAGAGGCTCTTGGAAGTAGAGGCATTTAGTTTAACTCAGTCTAGATCAGTAAAACCACAAATGTTATGCAAACAAGAGGGTGACGTTATGGCTTTAAATCATTGTATTTGGGATAGCATTTAGACACGTTACTGCTAAATCGGCTGGCTAATATTACATTCTGAACTGTGTTACAGTAAGACTAAACATAGAGTCCACTGATGGGTATAAATGACGAACATATTTAACCAAATAATTGTAAATTATGGGATATTTCAGAAATTGTAGTATTTTGCATTTGAATGCTTTTTAGATTTATCATATATATTTTTATTTTTAGTTATTT
>NW_004955653.1:91013-101820 GCF_000276665.1 Chinchilla lanigera
GTTTTCCTATCATTTCACAATGTCTATCATACCTCCGAGTTTAAATTAACTCTTTCAGGTTTTACACTAGTGAAACAATGTGGTGCTTGCACATGCAGGTCTGATTTATTTCACTTATGAGTATGGTCTCTAGTTGTGACTATTTACTTATAAAGGCCTCGAGTTTATCTTTCCTTAAGGCTGAGTAATATTCCATTGTATAAAAGTACCACAAATTTCTTGTCCAGTCCTAGGTGGATGGACATTTGGGTTGCTTCCACAATTTAGCAATTATGAATTGTGCTGCTATGAACATAGGTGCACATATATCACTGTGATATGATGTTTTTAGAACTTCTGGGAAAATACTCAGAAGGGGAATAGCTGGGTTGAGTGGGACCTCTAGACCTAGTTTTCTGAGGAATCTCCAAACTGATTTTCACAGTGGTCTGCATTCACCAGTCTGCATTCCCACCAGCAGTGGAGAATTGTTCCTATTTCTCCACAGCATCGCCAGCATTTGTTATTGGTTGATTTCTTAATGTTAGCCATTCTTACTGAGTAAGGTGGAATCTCAGGGTTGTTTTAATTTGCATTTCTCAAATGACTAATGATGTTGAACATTTTCACATGTATTTATTTGTCATTTGAATTTCCTGATCTCAGAAGTGTGTAATCATCTCAGGTGCCCATTTTTGGATTGGGTCTTTGAATCTGGGGGGAGGGGCTGACATTTTTTAATTCTTTTATGTTCTAGATAGAAGTCCTTTGTTTGAAAGAGAGTCAGCTAAAACTTTTTCCAAGTTTGTGGATTTTCTTTTCACTCTGCTGGTGATTTCTTTAGCTGTGCAGAAACTTTTCAGTAGGATGAGATCCCAGTTGTTGATTCTTTCAAGTGTTTCACCTGCAGTTTGGTTTTTGTTCACGAACTCTCTGCCTACCCCTATATCTTCAAAGTTTTTACCTACTTTCTCTTCCAATAGATTTAGCGTTTCTGTTTTAATATTGAGATCTGTGATCCATTTTGACTTGAGTTTGGTGCACGTTGATATGCTTGGGTGTACTTTCAGTCTTTGGCAGGTGGCAACCCAATTTTTCCAGCACCATTTATTAAAGAGGTTATTGTTCTTCCAGTGAGTTTCTTTGGCCCCTTTATCAAAGATTAGGTGGCTGAGTGCGTTTTTGGTTGTGTCTGTTTCTTCCAGTCTGTTCCATTGATCATGAGGTCTGTTTTTTAACCAGTGCCAGGTTGATTTTATGACAGTAGCATGGTAGTATTATTTCAGGCCAGGGATTGTGATTCCACCTGCATCACACAATTCCACCTGAAATTGTGATTCCACCTTGTCCTTGTTGCCCAGGATTGCTTTCGCTATTCTGTGTCTCTTCTGCTTGCAGATGAATTTAAGGCATGTTTTCTCGAGATCTGTGAGGTATGCTAATGGTAGTTTACTGGGAATTGCATTGAATCTGTACAACAGTTTTGGGAATATGGCCAAAATCACTGGCATAGTAAAAAGAAAACCCACAAACTTGGAAAAAGTTTTAGCTGAGTGTTCCTCAGACAAAGGACTGCAGTTCTATCTAGAACATATGAAGAAGTAAAACAAATCAGTCCCCCCCCCCAAATTCAAAGACCCAATCCAAAAATGGGCAGCTGAGATGAATACACACTTCTCAGATCAGGAAATACAAATGGCAAATAAATACATGTGAAAATGTTCAACATCATTAGTCATTTAAGAAATGCAAATTAAAACAACATTGATTTGCACGTTACCCCAGTAAGAATGGCTAGCATTAAGAAATCAACCAATAACAAATGCTGGCAAGGCTGTGGAGAAATAGGAACACTTCTCCACTGCTGGTGGGAATGCAGACTGGTGAAACCACTGTGGAAATCAGTTTGGAGATTCCTGCAACAACTAGGTCTAGAGGTCCCATTCAACCCAGTTATCCCCCTGTTGGGTATTTTCCCAGAAGGTCTAAAAACATCATATGACAGCGATATATGTGCACCTATGTTCATAGCAGCACAATTTATAATTGCTAAATTGTGGAAGCAACCCAAATGTCCACCTACAGAAGATTGGATTAGAAAATTGTGGTACTAGTATATAATGGAATATTACTCAGCTGTAAAGAAAGATAAACTCAAGGCGTTTATAGGTAAATGGTCACAACTAGAGACCATACTCATAAGTGAAATAAATCAGACTTGCATGTGCAAGCACTGCATTGTTTCACTAGTGTAAACCCTGAAAGAGTTAATTTAAACTCGGAGGTATGATAGACATTGTGAAAAGGGTAACTGGGATGTGGGAAAAGAGAATGGAAAAAAGGAGAAGTTTTTTATGTATGTATATACAGGACAGTTAACGTAGTTGTTTTACCGTCTTCTATTTCTTTACTTAAAGAAACTGTCAATGACTCCTTGATTGATCAATATTGCATGTCTCTATCTGTGTTCATGAGAAACCACTTTGAAGACATCAGTATGTAATAAACAAGCATTTTTAATTACCTACCACTTTGTTTGTAACTCTTTGTTGTCTGTAATGTTCTTTAGCTGTTTTGTAAAAGGTTGACTGTCTGTTAATATTTTTCTCCTTTTATTTAAAAAAAAAAAAAAGCTGACCAGTGATGGGGAAAAGAGAAAAAAAAGCCTAAAACAGAAATGAAGGTCATATTGATTTTTTTTCTTATTTGTCTATACATTTCTCAATTTTTGTTTTATTTTTAAAATAAAAAATGAAAGCATCTTAAGAGATACATATATATTTAGTAAAAAACACAGAAACAATCCCAGCAATACAGAATCTCTGACCAAGTGATAAGAAATTAACAATGGTTGTTGTATTAGATATTGATAACTTCAATTTGAATACTCAGATAAAGAGGTATTATCCCACCAGCATAAGAACTTTAAAGAGTGCTTAATGTCTAGGAGGTACAATAGACACTGTGAAAGGAAAGAAAACTGCTGAAAAGGGAAGATTGAATGGGATGAGGGAGAAGAGAAAAGGCACAAGGCAAGAAAATATATGTGTATACACAGGGTACCTAACATAGTAGTACTACTGACTTTTATTGCTCTATTGAAAGAACAGTTAATGTTTAAGTGTACAACCAATCTTCCAAGTGTGTTCTGCTCAATTGGAAAAGATGAGTAACCTGATGACGGTTTATCTGCATAGTGAGTGTTATTATTTTCTATACTCTGTTGTTGATAGGGCTAAATTGCAGTCTCACCTAAAACAAATGACCTGACCCGAGATAGACAGAGCCAGCAGAATGGATTCATTATGATTTAAGAAACAGGTGTATTTAGAACTGTATTTTACTTAAAACACTATCATAAATTTTGTATTTGGATACCATCATTTATTGCCCAGATGTTTGAAAGAACAGTCAAGAAATACTGGTGCCTGAATACCTCCTCTAAGTGGATTAACAAGAGCATGATTAATTCTGTCCCCAATGCTGAACTCAAAGTGCATGCAATTTGTATAAACATGCTCCTGTACAGTTTGCAATATAATGCAGGAATCACATGCAGTGTTGAAGGAATTGCCCTTAAGGTTCCCAATTGGGGGAATTCACTGTCCATTCGGTCAAACCCCTCCATCCCTTTTCCCTTTGTCTCCTCACCGGGTTGCTCAGGGCCCATCCACTCAAGGCCACAACAGAACCAGGGACCTAAGTTTCAGATTGCAATGCACCACTATATAGCCATGTGATCCTGAACATCCTTTCATAACCTCTGAGCACTAAGCCGTGTCCTCACATGGAAGATGAAAGATATGAGTGTTTCCATCTGTGAATTTTCCCAACTATCACTCCATGTGGCTCTGGGGTTCTGCCTCTTCACATATCTTGTGGTACAAAGCAGCCTTTAGGAACAAGCTGTGCTTGTCCATACCTCTGACTTATGCGCTCAGACAATCTTATCCACAGTACAGCCGGGCCTGGTCCTCAAGTAATTGCTAGATTCTGACTGTGATAACCAGCTCCTGTCATCTCTTGGGGAAGAACAGGTCATTGCCATGCAAAAGAGAAAAGCGGAAGGGCAGGGCTGCACCATGCAGTTCACAATCTATGCCAACTGAAACAGAATTCCACTAGTATACATGCTATTATATCCTACTGATACCCTCCCGAGGTAGGCAAATTTCACATGCAGATTCCAGAGTAAAATACTTCTGAATTACAGAGGAGAATACAGAGAAATTTACTTTGTACCTTCAAATGTACAATTTAATCATGCCTCATGTGTCAATAGGAAAGAACAAAATCCCCTATTTGGTATCTGGGAATGCTTTTCTCTACACAGTGTGTATGAAATTCTTAATGGATTTGATGAAAAATAAAAGACAAAGAGAAAGGTAAAGCCAGGGAGAGGAGACTCCTTTCTGTCTTTCCCCAAACACAGACTAGATTTCTAGAAAGTATTTGTAGTCATCTCCACATGGTCGGATCCTGAAAGCAGATTCCCATCCATTTTGTGAGTAATAATAATGGTTGAGATGTAAGGGAATAAATACGAGATAAATATAAAAACTATTAGAGAGGATAACTGAATTACATAATGAAACATTGAAAGGACACTGGGAAAAACCACAAACAATGAAGTCCGTCATGCTTTGAATACACCTAGAAGATTCAGGAAAGGTCAATCTTGGGCTTTAACTGAGAAGCAAGTAAACATCCTGGTTATGCAAATTTACAGGTAAATCCACTGGGAATGTGAATGTGGCCTCTGAAACTATTTATGAAAGATATTCATGAACTGTAAAATCCTGGTATTCCCCTGGATGTAAAATGGAAGTATTTTGAGAAACTCTGTGTAAGTTATGAAAGAAATCACAGGTATCCTACGTAGTTAGAAGAAATTGAAAGAGCAGAGAGAGGTATTTATCATGTTTATGTAAGAAGGACATAAATGAAAGAAAAACTGCTTTTATTGCACCATGATGAGTGAGATAAGTGGATCTGTACAGGATAAGAGGTTCTGTCATACTATCTGCAACCAGAGGCTTCCAGAGGAATGTAAAGCACTCAAAGGCAGTGCAAGGTTGTGACCTCAGAACCTGAGTAGTATGCTAAAATCTGGGTAATGTTCTCATCAGAACAGAAGATAATCAAGAGCATTTAAGTTTATTAGAAGGAAAGAGTTCCCTCACAAGTGTATCCAGTGAGTAGGGCCTCTAGGTTCATATCATGTACGTGCTTAGACAGAGGTCAGATTATCCAAACACTTGGGGATTACAAACTGGAACCCCAACCCCCTGATCATTGTGGGGTGTGCCTTGGTCTGGGTCATCATCAGCCAGCCGCCCAAGGAACTTAAACAGATGTGCTGCACTCTGTGGACATTGAAAGTCACACCTGAGTTCAGGGTGTCATTCCCCAGCCACCAGGGTAGCTCAGACTGGTGCCCCTTGCCCCGTGGTTATTGCAGGTTGAAGTGGAAGTTAGTCTGGAACACCACTACCCAGACACCGGGGGAACTTAGACTGGTGCCCTGTGCTCCATGGACATTTTGGATCATGCCTGAAGCCCCAGAAGCCCCAGAAGCCCTTAGGGAACTGCCTGGGGAACTCAGACAGGTGTTCCAAGTCCCGCTGACATTGTCAGTTTTGTCCGAGGCTCTGAAGAGACAGGTATGCCTCATCAGCGGGCTTAGGAACCTGATCCAATAGCACACATTCTGCCAACATTGTGGGTCAGCCTGAGGCCCGGGTGCCCTCACGCAACTGCCTGGGGACCCTGGTCATGAAGGCCAGTGCTCCCTAGCCATCAGGGCACTTATTGAGCTGGGCACTCCAGAAACTGCCGGAGGATCTTGGATTTGGTGGGACACATCCTGCTGCTATCGTGGGGCAAGCCTGCCAACCTGTGAATCTAGGGGCCCTAGAGACTTTCTGGTGAGCTGCCTGCAGAGGGTGAGGCCCAGTACTTTACCTCCAACAACCACAATAAGACAAAGAACCAAAATGCAATCTCAGAACTCCAACCCAACCAGAACAACTCCAGGAGACAGCAACATAGGAGAACTGGGATGTCACACCTGAAATCTCTGAAATGGTCACTATTGAAGAAAAAAAATAATTCCACAAGACCGTAGAAGAAATCAGATCAGAAATCAGCTCTTGACCCATTGTGTGTCACCCCAGGCTGGGAGAAAACCTGGACATCTTCAGCAAGCCTGGTGAGGCTGGGTTCGGCCTCTCTGACCAGTGGGCAAGGCAGGTGAAATGTTGGACATCCTCTGGGGCCTCGGTGGCTACCTGCCACACCTATAGTGTGTCAGCCCAGCTGGGCTTCCACAACTCATCACCACGGGAGCTACACTGAGCATTCGGCATCCTCAGACTCTTGTCCTTCCACTCACACACAATCAGGACAGTGAAACTGCACTATAGGGAGTCTCTAGCCCCTCTAAAATGACAAACAGAGGAGCAAAGTGCAATCCCAGATCTCCACACCCAAACAAGTCCAGGAAGTATCAACACAGAAGAGCCTGGAAGTCATACACTTGAAATTTCTGAAATGATAGCAACTGAAGTAAAAAAACAACTCCATCAGGTCATAGAAGACATCACATACAAAATAATGTCTCAGGTGAGAAAAGAAATGACAACAATAATGAAAGAAATGTTCAGCATATCCAAAGATGACATAGACAAGAAAATGGAAGAGCATAGACAACTCAATGAAACCTTCTGGGAACAATATTGAAAAGAACTAGAAGATATGAAACAGATGCAAAAATATATCCAGGAACTTAAAAATTCCATTGCAAGCTTGCAAAACTGCCTGAATGAAGCAGAAGATACACTTTCAGACCTTGAAGACAGCATTGCCACCAATGAACAACAAAGGAGGAATCTCTTCAAAACAAGTAGGAACCAGGAAATAACAATTCAACAACTGCAAGACGAAGCAAACAGAAAAAAGTCAGATTAATAGGTATTAATGAAACAGCAAGTGTCAACACAAATGATGGAAAAAGACTCTTTGCAGAAATAATAGCAGAAAACTTCCCAGGCATGTTAAAAAATCTAACATCCAGATAAGTGAATCATACAGAACCCCAGTTAATCATTACCATAATAAATCTACACCCAGACATATAGTGATCATATCCCTGAAACTCAACAAAAGCTTGGAATACTAAAATCTGTTAGAGAAAATAGACAGATCACCTATAAAGGACAGCCTATCAGAATCATGGCAGACTTCTCAACACAAACCATCAAGGCAAGAGTAGCTTGGAGTGAAGTACTTCAGGTACTGAAGAAGAAAACAACTTCCAACCCAGACTAATGTAACCTGCAAAGCTATCCTTCAAATTTGAAGGAGAAATAAAATACTTTCATGATAAAGAACAACTGAAGAAATTCATGAGCAGCAAACCAATAATACAAAGCGTACTAGAAGATATACTAGAAAGAGATCAAACAGACCACAACTTCAGGAACAACAACAGAAAGAAACCACCAAGCAGAGCAAGCAATTAAACAGAGGGAAAAAGGAGGATCCAACAGGAGGAACACGGCATGACAAAGAAAAGCCAGTACATATCCGTTATGACCATCAATGTGAATGGTCTCTATGCGCCAAACAGAAGAAGCAGACTTGCAGAGTGGATTAGGAAACAAAACAAAACTATATGATGTATACAAAAAACACACTTAACGCAAGAGATATTGAAAGACTGAAAATTAAAGGCTGGAAAACAATACTCCATGCGACAGGAACCCAGAAAAAAGCAGATGTAGCTATTCTGTTTGCAGACAACGTGAACTTCAAACCAAGAACAATCAAAAGAGATAAAGAAGGTCTCTACATACTTGTGAAGGGGAAACTTCAAGAGGAAGGGATCACAATCGTAAACCTCTATGCACCAAATGTAGGAGCACCCACCTATATAAGACAAATTCTAACAGACATGAAAAATGAAGTAAGGAGCAACACAATCCTAACAGGGGACTTTAGCACACCATTGTCACAAAGAGATAGATCAACTATACATAAAATTGGGAAAGAACTAAGAGAACGGAACCAAATGTGTGAACGGATGGAGTTAGTAGAACTTTACAGAGTGTTCCAGCTAGCAGCATCAGAATACACATTTTTTTCAGCTGCACATGGGACGTTCTCTAAAATAGACCATGTAGTAGTACATAGAACATGTTAAAGTAAATGCAAAGTAATTGAAATAATCCCATGTATACTATCAGACCATAGTGCAATGAAATTGAAAATAAATGACAAAAGAAAACACAAAAAGTCTATAAACAGTAGGAAATTAAATAACATCCTCCTGAACAACCAATGGGTCACAGATGAAATCAAAGTAGAAATTAAACACTCTTTACAAACAAACAAAAATGGAGATACAACCTACAGGAACCTGCGGGATGCAATGAAAGCAGTCCTCAGAGGGAAATTTATAGTAGTGAACTCCCACCTCAGGAAAAGAGAACAAGCACAAATAAACAATTCTACACTGCACCTCTAGTTCCTGGAAAAAGAAGAGCAAGTCAAACCCAGAGCCCAAAGAGTGCAGGAAATTATAAAGCTCAAGGCAGAAATTAACACAATGAAGACTAAAAAAAATACAAACAATTAATGAGTCAAAGAGTTTTTTTCTTTGAAAGAATAAATAAAATAGATAAACCCCTAGCAAACCTTATCAAAAAAAGTCAAGAAAAAAGTAAAATACATGCAATAAAGAATGCAAGGGATGAAATCAATACAGATCCTGAAGAAGTTCAGAAGATCATCAATACCTACTTTGAAGATCTTTATTCTGATAGGATGGAAAACACAGAGGAAATGCACAGATTTCTAGATACATAGGAATTACCAAAGCTGAATGAAGAAGATATACAAATCCTGAATAACTCAGTATCACTCAATGAATCTGAGAATGTAATTTTAAAAATGCCAGCAAAGAAAAGCCCAGGTCCTGATGAATTCACAGCTGAATTCTGCAAGCAGCTTAGGCAAGATTTAACACCAATTCTTCTCAAACTCTTTAATGAAATTGAAAGGAAAGGACTTCTCCCTAACTCATTCCTGGAGGCAGGTATTATTCTGACACCAAAACCAGAGAAAGACTCAACCAAGACAGAAAACTGCAGACTAGTCTCTCTAATGAATATAGATGTAAAAATTCTCAATAAAATACTAGCAAACAGAATTCAACAAGTCATCAAGAAAATTGTATACCACAACCAAGTGGGATTCATACAAAGAACATAGGGATGGCTCAATATACGCAAATCAATCAATGTAAGGCAACATGTCAATGGAGCCAAGGACAAAAAAATCACATGGTCATCTCCATTGATGCAGAAAAAGCCTTTGATAAAGTCCATCACTCATTCTGGTTGAGAACCCCACAGAAAATAGAAAGAGATGGTTTTACCCCAAGCTGGTCAAAGCCATCTATGATAAACCAAGAGCTAACATCATCCTACATGGTCAAAATGGAAACCTTTCAGGTTAAAATCAGGAATAAGAAAAGGATGTCCACTGTCACCACTCTTATTCAGTACAGACCTGGAAATATTGGCTAAAGCAATTAGACAAGAGCGAGAAATAAAACAAATAAGGATAGGAATGGAAGAAGTGAAATTGTCATTATTCGCAGATGATATTATACTCTACATAGAAGACCCCAAAAAATCCACCAAAAGGCTGAAGGATTTAGTAACCAAATTCAGAGGCATAGCTGGATACAAACTACATTTAAAAGTCAGTAGCATCCCTGTACACATGCACCAAAAAGACTGAGAGAGAAATTAGGGAAACCACACTTTTCACAACAGCATCTGAAAAGATGAAATACTTAGGAATCAATCTAATAAAAGAATTAAAAGAGATATACGGTGAAAATTGTAGTAATCTAAAAAAAGAAATTGAAGAGGAGATCAGAAAATGGAAAGAAATTCCTTACTCACAGTTAGGAAGAACCAAAAATGTGAAAATGGCCATACTCCCAAAAGTATTGTACAGATTCAATGCAAACCCAATTAAAATACCATTAGTATACCACACAGATCTGGAGAAAACACTCCTAAAGTTCATGTGGAACCAGAAGAGGCCTAGAATAGCAAAAGCAATCTTAGGAAACAAAGGAAAGGCAAGAGGCATCACAATTCCTGGCTTAAAATTATATTACAAAGCTACTGTGATAAAATCAGCATGGTAGTGGCAGAAAAACAGATCTGAAGATCAATGGAACAGGTTAGAAGATGCAGAAACAACTACAAACACACTCAGTCACCTTATCTTTGACAAACGGGCCAAACATGTTCAATGGAAGAAAGAGAGCCTCTTTAATAAAGGGTGCTGGAAAAGCTGGCTTCCTACATGCCAAAGACTAAAACCGGATCTATGTCTTCCACCATGCAGTAAATTAAAGTCAAAGTGGATCAAAGATCTAAATATTAAAACAGAAGCACTAAATTTATTGGAAGACACAGTAGGTAAAAATCTTAATGACGTTGGGGTAGGCAGAGAGCTGGTGAACAAAAACCGAACTGCATGGGAAATACTTCAAAGAATCAACAACTGTGATCTCATCTTATTGAAAACATTTTGCACATCTAAAGAAATCACCAGCTAAGTAAAAAGAAAATGCACGAAATGGGAAAAAATTTTAGCCAACTGCTACTCACACAAAGGACTTCTATATAGGACATATAAAGAACTTAAAAACATCAGGCCTCCCAAATTCAAAGACCCAATCCAAAAATGGGCATCTGAGATGAATACACACTTCTCTAATGAAGAGATACTAATGGTGAATAAA
>NW_004955654.1:0-1200 GCF_000276665.1 Chinchilla lanigera
CTCCAGGTACTGTATCTCTTCTGGAATCTCCAACTTGGTCTCTTCCCAGTGCAGATAGAGACGCTCCCTGCTCATGAGGAAAACTGCCCTTCACATTTGGGGCTTTTCGTGGGCTGGCAACATGCATTGTGATCCTCTCTCAAAATGCTGGGGACCATCAGGCCACGGTTCCAGGGCAGCCCTGCAGTCACAAGGGGAACCCCCCACCCTCTACAGTGGTTGCTGGTGCTAGGTTTCGGTGCTCAGGTCCAGTTTACAGTAGTTTGCATTTACAGTGGTTTGTTGGGACATGACCCCATCATAAGCTGAGGAGCATCTGTATCCCTTTCCTGGGTTGCCCCCAAAGAGAAGAGCTAACCTATTCCTGACCATTTCATAGGTTTGTCCTACACTGTGAGGGTTCATACCATATTTCCCCGAAAATAGACCAGGTCTTATATTAATTTTTGCTCCAAAAGACCAAACAGGGCTTATTTTCAGATGATGTCTTATTTTTTCTTGTACTAAAATCTGTATTCAAATACAGCAATCTACATCTTTTCATGTATAAAAATTTACATTTACTCTTATACAAAAATCTACATTTATTCAGATACAATCATGTCGTCTTCTAGAACATTGTCAGAACTCTCCAAACTCTGCATTCAAGTCAGAATTTCTTACAACACCATTTCCTCCACTGGCACCAATCTCTCACGTCCACCAATAGAGCTCTCCTTAAATGAGCAGCTCTTATCTGTGTAGCCTGCTTGTTTGACAGCACAGCTACCAGTAATTCTATCCCATGAATTCTTCACCCAAGTCATGACCTCATGTAGACTGGGCTCCATTAAATCAACTGTTAGCTAACTTAGGAGACAGGCAAGGAAACAAAAATGGTGACAAGAATGATGGCCCACACAAAAGTGGCAATAAATTGCAGACAGCAAAATTCAGAAAATGTTTCATTATTTCACACAAGTGCATTAATTATGTCCATTACAACACAAGATGTATTTAATTGTGAAGAATCATATTAGACACACCCACATCTGTCTGTTACAAGTGTGCACATTATTTGTCCCTGTGGACGTGCCCCAATTAGTCATTCGGCAGTAAGTCTCGAGTTCATCTGTTTGCGTAGGTGTTTACCTCTTGCCCAAACGTGCCCACTTGGGTATTTAAATACTTAATTACCATTTGTACTATCATTTATTTCAA
>NW_004955654.1:30344-35323 GCF_000276665.1 Chinchilla lanigera
TCCTGAGTGAAGTTCAAACCCAAATCCTCAAAACCACCGATTCCTGAAACAGTCCATTTTCAGCTCCTGTGGTTCTCCTCACATCTCCCTACAACTCTAGCAGCCAAAGGAAGTCACAGTGCCACTAAGGTAGAGTCAGTCACTTGGTTCCTCACTCAGCAGCAGAGTGGGGAGACAGAGTATGGCTTTTATGGGAATCTTCTTGCCCTCTCAGACCTGATCCCCAAATTCCTAGCTCATCATGTAGATTTCTTTTCCTCTCTTACCATTCTCAGGACTCTGATTCCTAAGTCTTTGCTAAACTAACCCCGAGGTTTGTTGCTGCAGTGCTTACAACCTCTTCAGTCTCAGTAACAGTGAGCTCTCCATGTCCTTTCTCTTCAGCTGGCCCCATGGCAACTTCACCCCAACTCTGTGCTCCTTCTACCTTGACCAGACTCCACTCACCCTGACAACTTAGCACAGAGCCCTACCAACCGCACCAGCTGCCCCTTCCACAGCCATTCCAGGTGCTGCCTCAGATCTGCGCCGTTAGAGATAGAGCGGCTTGACTGGTGTTTTCACGGCCTCAGGTGGTGTATGGAGGAGTAGAGTCCTCTCCCCATACTGAGGTCAGAGGTGCTTCTGGTGTCTGGTCCTCTGGCCCTGGCCCTAGGCCCTAAGGGCTGTCTGGCATTCATATTGAGTCACTTTTCGGGAAAGCTGGAATGGTAGGTGTCACTCTAGTACCGGGGAGTTGAGCATGTCTACTCATCCAGCTCACTCAGCCTGGGCCAATGGAAGCCATCACTTCCCCTTGGCTGCTGGGCTGACCCTGGAGAACCTCAGGGAGGCCACTGAGAGGGACTGAGTGCCGCTGAGTTGGCTGTGATCACAGAAGCACGTAGTTGCGTCTCTCCTGGCACTTGTGAAGGATCCTCTTCCTCTGCGCCTCTTTGCCAGAGCTGCTTGCAGATCAGTCTCAGTGCCCAACCCGGGACACAGTGAGTGTCAGAGACGTGTCACGTGCTGTGAAACATACAGATGAATGGGACCTCGGGGTAACGAAGGCTGTGGAATGGCTTCCTCTTTTGTTAGGTGCTGGATCACGGAGTTGTAGCCATTCAGGTTTCATGAGCACAGGAAGCCAAAGTATCTCACAGTAGCTGAGGCAGAGGCATGTTCCTCAGCCACGTGGGTCTGTGCTGAACATGAGTAATCTCCTGGGGTCTTTTTGGTGCACATTTTCTCCAAATTCTTAATTTAAAATAAAATTCTGTTTCAGTGTTGGGGATCAAGGGCAGGTCTGCAAGCCCAGCTAAGTGCCCCCTGCATGCGGCTGCACACCCCAAACACATGCACAAGGGAACACTCAGCACAGTGCCTCCCTTTCCGACAAGGGATGGCTACCAAAGACACACACCAAGGACCAAGGTCACCGAGGACACAGATGGGGGCACTGAATGCTGTGCATTCACAGTCTAAGGCGGCCACCTCTTTGCCCTCCAGCGCCCCCTTGGCCAGAAGAGGGGAATCTTCTGGCAAGGGGTGCAGAGGTTGTGGGAACTCGGGAAGGGTTGAGTGACCCTCCCTTCGCCCTCCCCTTTGGCTCATGGGATATGAGGCTGTGTGCAGCCCATCCTGGGGCCTCCAAGGGTCTCTGTAAGGCCAAGAGGGACAGGGTGCTTGAGAGCAAATGCTGGGTAGGGCAAGACAGGGCAGAAAGGCTGCACCAAAGGACCAGGCAGTTCTCAGGCACCCTCCCATTATGATCCCTACCTCCTGGACAGGAATGCGGCCTCAGCCAGGTTAATGCACTTACACAAGTCACAGGGCTACAGACCTGCAGGATGCAAACGTTTCAGAGCCTCAGGGCCTCCAGAGCCCCAGCTCTTTACAGGAGGACACCCAGAGGGAAACCAGTAGGTACCAGAGAAGCAAACAGAGGCCCTGCTTGGAAATGCACAAGTGCATGTGGCAGGGACATCACTGTCTCAGGCACGTGTTTGGGAGGTGAGTGATGCAAGAGCCCCATGGTTACCTGCCAGCATCACCTAAGTCCCCACAGCACCATCATACCCTGAGTGGAAAGAGGGAAGGGTCATCAAGTCAGAGTAGACAGCCAGCAGTGGGACAGTAGGCTGGGAGGAATTCTGTGGAGAAGTAGGAGCTGTGACCACCCAAAAAGTAGGGTTCGCCCTAGCTATGATGGATTGGAAGCAGGCCCGCTGCTCTGTGACCCGTGGTGCAAGCAGGCAAGCAGCCTTGGCAGGTGGTGGAACAGGGGCACCCCCCACCTGCCCTGCAACTAGCAGACAAGCAGCTTTGGTTGGTGGAGGGACAAGGGCACTATCCCCACTCTAGCATGAACATGTGAGCGGAGTCAGTGGTGTGGCCAAGATCAACCTTGCACCCAGAAGTAATCCTACTGCAGACTTGATGAGGTTACTCAGGACAGACTCCAGGTCTGAGGAGGGAACTAACACAGATGGGGGCAACAGACAAAGTTTTTTTGAGGGGTGGTTGTTTAGTTTGTTTGGTGTGTTCTCTCTGTCCTGTCTTTATTCTTTCTCTCCTGTCCTCTTCTTCAGCTGCCAAAGTTTAGGTGATCATCCTTTGTCCTCCAGCCTTGCTAACAGTAAATTTCTCTTCAGTTATTGCTTTGTCATGCCCTCTATCCCTCCTGAGTTCCCATTCCCCACAGGATAAAATCACTCCACCAAGGGGCAACTCACTGTGCACAAGTTCCTGGCTTATATTGGATGTTGTTAAATAACGAGATCTTGCTCCTAGGGTTAGAGATACCAAATTAGCAGTTTCTGTGGATTGTTGGTTTCTAGGTGGTGCTTGATGATATTGTTATTGCTAATTGTACTACTTTAGCCAGGGTGCCATACATGTTGTGATAGGGCAAGAGAAACTCCTTTTTCTCTATTTAACTCCACATTAAAAGAAATCACTTAAGTTCACTTAAGCTATAGTTGACCCCACTCTTCACCCTCTCCCCTTGGTTAGTTATCAACCCACTTAAAGGAAAACAGAGTCATAAAATGGGAACAGAACAAACAGTACAAATTGGGAAGTAGGCTGGAAGTTAGCCTGCCATGGTCATCTGGAATCTGGCTGTCTGACAGCTTCTGGGAAAAGTAAATTTTGTGATAACTGTGTGACATTCTTGTAAGATTCCCCAAAATGAGGTAATGACTACTATGGAAACCTGAAATATACTTAAACTGAAGGTGAGGGCCAGATTGGTGTGGACATCTTCTCTTGTTCTTGGCTAGAGATTGTACATCAACTGGCTCAATAAAGCTTTATTTGTGTCTGCTCTCTTGGTCTCTTGTGAATGCCACTCTCAATGAACTCACTTGTTATATCAGTCGCAATCATTTGCTCACACTTGTAGGACAATTGTAATTATCTGGTGTCATAATCCTCCCCATAGTCCAGTACGAATGTACTGGGTACTGAGCCAAATAGATGGTAACTCCTCATCCCTAGTAAAATGGGAAGAGAAGACCTTGGCACAGACACACAGACCAACAGCCAGCCATCCCTAGAAGACATCTTTGAGGAATAAAAATTTCCTAGAGAATCCTCAATCCCAGTTATAAAGCTACCTAACATAAGAAAATACAAGTTAAAATAAAAAATAAAAAATGACAGGATGCAGAAGCAAATGCAATCCCAGGCTTCCAGCCCACCCAGGAAAAACCCAGGGGACAAAGAGATAGAAACCAGGTCATTCACCTGAATCTTCTGGAATACCAGCAGCACAAATATATATATATATATACACACACACACACATACACACACACATACACACACACACACACAAGACTATAGAGGAAAGCAGAACAGAAATAATTTCACAGGTTAAAAAGACATGACAACCATAATGAAAGACTTGGTCAACAAATCTGGAGTAGACATAGATTAAAAAGAATAGAGAAGCATAGAAAAATGTTGGAAACCAGGAGTGCCTAATATAGGAAAGAAATAGAATCCAAGAAAAAGATTAAAAAAAAATCCAGGAAACAAAAAATTCCCTTGAAAGCTTGCAAAGCCATATGAAAGAAAGTAAACATAGAATATCAGACCTAGAAATAGGATTGCAGTTAGTGATCATAAAAAGAAACAACTACAAAAAATAGCAAGGGCCCATGCAAAAACAATCCAACAACTGACAGATGATGCAAAGAAGAAAAGAAGAACAACATAAGATTGATTGGAGTTAATGAAAAAGCAGGAATCAGCAAAGATGATGTAAAAACATGTAAACAGAGGTAATAGCAGAAAACTTCTTAAGCATGGAAAAAGAATGTGATATATACATAAGGGAGGCATAAATAACTCCAATGAGTCATGACTAAAATAAATCTAAACCAAAGCATAAAATGATCAAGATTCCTGAAATTCAGGAAAAGAATAGCATATTAAAAGAGGCAAGAAAAAAGAAACAAATCACCTATAAAGAAAGCCTATCAGTTTCACGAAAGAGTTCTCAACACAAACCCTTATATCAAGGAGAGCTTGGAATAAAGTATTTCAAGTCTTAAAAGAAAACAATGTGCAACCCAGATTGATGTATCCTGCAAAATTATATTTCAGAATTAATAGAGAAATAAAACTCCTCCAAGACAAAGAACAAATGGAGAAATTTATGCCAACCAAAGCAGTTCTACAAAGGGTTTTGAAAGATATTCTAGAAAGAGATAATAAAGAGCATAATTACAAGAGTACCAATAGAAAGAAGCCACCAGGTAAGGCAAGCTACTAAACAGAGGGGAAAGACAATGAACCATCAGCAGGAAAATAATATGATAAGGCCATGCAAATACATATCAGTTCTAACCATCAATGTAAGTGGCCTCAATATACCAATCAAAAGAAACGGACTGGCAGAATGGATCAAGAAGCAAGGTCCAACAATATTGTGCACTCAAGAAACACATTTAATTCAAAAAGAAATTCATCAACTGAAAGTCAAAGGATGG
>NW_004955654.1:35423-38266 GCF_000276665.1 Chinchilla lanigera
GGACTGGCAGAATGGATCAAGAAGCAAGGTCCAACAATATTGTGCACTCAAGAAACACATTTAATTCAAAAAGAAATTCATCAACTGAAAGTCAAAGGATGGCAAATAATATTCCATGCAACAAGAACCCAGAAAAAAAGCAGGAGTAATTAGTTTATTTGCACACAATGTGAACTTCAAGCCAAGACTGATCAAAAGAGATAAAGAAGGTAACAACATACTTGTTAGAGGAAAACTTCAAGAGGAAGAGATAACAATTGTAAATTTGTATGCACCAAATATGGGAGCACCCAAATATATAAAACAAACATTCATCATGAAAAATCAAATAAGCACTAACACAATTGTAAATTCATTCCTGGCAACCTTAATTCCTTACTATTACAAATATATGAAATAGACAAAAAATCAACAAAAAAATCAGAACTGAATCAAAACTGTGAAAAAAACACTTGCCTTATCATATTATTTTCCTGCTGATGGTTCACTGTCTTCCCCCTCTGTTTAATTGCTTGCCTTACCTGGTGGCTTCTTTCTATTGGTACTCTTATAATTATGCTCTTTATTATCTCTTTCTAGAATATCTTTCTAGATATTCTTTTTCTTCACAGGTTTCACAGAGTTCTAGTGAAACTCTGTATTAGCTCTAATGTTTCACTGAAGAATTGTTTTCTTATTCTCTTTAATGGTTTGAGCAATCTTTCATTCTTACATCTGATAATCTGAGCAATGTAGTTGAGGATAGCAATATGCAATGTAACAACCACAGTTGATTTGTATTAATTTGTCTTCAGACACTGTATCACTTTGAATGTTCTTGCTTTGATTTGTTTATGTTCATGATACTGGCATGCTTCTACACTTCTATTTTTTTGTTTGTTTGTGTCTCATGTACTACTCTTTTTACAATAAAAAAAATGATTAAATCCTGCTTGGAGCCACTTTGTAGTGGTGTCCAACAAGAAACCACAAAAACTTCATAAATACGTGGAAACTAAATAACACCCTCCTGAACAACCAATGGATCACAGATTAAATTCAAGAATAAATTAAACAGTACTTACAATTAAATGATAATGTCAATACAACATACCAAAACTTAGGAGATGAAGTGAAAGCAGTCTAAGAGGGAAATTATTAGCAGTGAACTCTCACATTAGAAAAGTAAAACAAATTCAAATAAACACCCTAAGGTTGAACCTCAAACTTCTAGAAAAAAAAAATGAGCAGGTCAAGCCAAAAGCTACTACATGGGAGGAAATTATAAACATCAGAGCAGAAATTAATGCTATGACATTTAAGGGAACAATATAAAAACAAATGAATTGGAGAGTTGGTTCTTTGAAAGGGTAAATAAAAGTGACAAATCCTTAGCCAACCTTATCAAAACAAGGAAAAGAAATGGCTCAAACTTATGCAATTACAAATAAAAAGGGTGAAATCACAATGGATCATTTAGAAATCCTGAAGGGCAGCAGGGGTATAATGTGACAAGCCCTACAATACCTACTATGAAAACATTTACTCTAATAAGATGGAAAATAAGAAGAAATGGAAAGATTCCTAGGTACACATGAATTACCACATCACAATCAAGAAGACATAAAAATCCTAAATAACTCAATATCAGTCAATAAAGTTGAAAGTGTAATTAAAAACCTACCAACAAGAAAAGCCCAGGCCCTGATGGATCGCAGCTGAATTCTACAGGAAATACAGAGAAGACCTAACGCTGCTACTTCTCAAACCCTTTAATGAAACTGAGGAGAAGCGATAGTCCTAAATTCATTCCTGGAAACAAGCATTACCCTATACCCAAACTAGGGAAAGACCCAAACATAAAGAGAACTATAGACCAATCTCCCTCATGAACATCAACACAAAAATCTTCAGTAAGATACTGGCAAATAATGCAGCAAATCATCAAGAAGATTATAGACCATGACCAAGTAGGATTCATCCCAGGGGTGCAGGGATGGCTCACCGTATGCAAATCAATAAATGTCATAGACCGTATTTACAGAGCCAAGGACAAAAACTGCCTGATCGTTTCAACAGATGCAGAAAAAGTTCTTGACAGTGTTCAAAACCCATTCAGGATAAAAAAAAAAACCCTACAGAAAATTGGAATAGATGGTCTTTCAATCTAATAAAGGTCCTTTATGATAGACTAACAGTCAACATCACACTAAATGGTCAAACACTGAAACCTTTCCATCTAAAATCAGGAACAAGACAAGGATGTCCATTATCACTATGCCTATTCAATATAATTCTGAAAACATTATCTGGAACAATTAGACAACAGAAAGAAATAAAAGGAATAAAGATAGGAAAGGAAAAAGTTAAATTATCATTACTTGCAGATGACATGATACTGTATATAAAAGACCCCCAAAACTCCAACAAAAGACTTCTAGCTTGAATAATCAGATTCAGTCATGTAGCTGGATACAAAGTTAACATGCAAAAATCAATAGCATTCCCATACACAGACAACAAACTCACTGAGGGAGAAATTAGGGAAACTCTGCCTTTCATAACAGCACCAAAAAAAGAAGATACTTAGGAATCAATCTAACAAAGGAAGTAAGAGATCTCTACCTTGAAAACTATAGTACTCTAAAAAAGGAAATCAAAGAGGATATCAGAACATGAAAAGATAGCCCTTGCTCTTCAGAAGGAAGAACCAACATAGTAAAAATGGCCATACTCTCAAAACTGTTATACAGATTTAATGTAATCCTAATCAAAATACCATTAGCATACTTCATAGAACCAGAGAAAACAAGTCATTTGGAACCAAAAGAGACCTATAATACCAAAAACAATTCTAGGCAACA
>NW_004955654.1:38896-41158 GCF_000276665.1 Chinchilla lanigera
CCAAATTTAAAGACCGAATCCATAAATAGGCATCTAAAATTAATCGACACTTCTCAGAAGTACAAATGGCAACCAAATACATGAAAAAGTTCCATATCGCTGATCACTTGAGAGATGAAAATTAAAACAATGCTGAAATTCAATCTCATTGCAGAAAGAATGGCTATCATCAAGAAATCAACCAATAACAAATGCTGGAATGGCCGTGGGGAGAAAGGAACCCTTTACCCCTGCTGATGGGAGTGGAGACTGGGGCAACCACTGTAGAAATCAGTGTGATGATTCCTCAAAAAACTCAGACTAGAGGTTCCATTTAACACAGCTATTTCCCTTCTCAATATCTTCCCAGAAGAATTAAAGACATCATACCCCAATGATATAGGGGCACCCATGTTTATAGCAGCACAGATTGTAATAGCTAAATCCTGGAAACAACCTCTAATTGTCCATAAGCCAAGGAATGGACAAAAAGATGTTTTTAAATACAGTGGAGTACTACACTGCCATAAAGAAGGATACTCTTGAGATATTTATAGTTAAATGATGCACCTTGAGACCATATTCAAGTGAAATAAATCAGACACATGCGTAAATATTGCATTATTTGTTGGGTGTGGGAAACTGAAAGTGTAAATAAGAACCAAAATATATAATAGATATTGTGAAATAGGAAGATATTTTTTAAAAGGAAAGCAGAGTGAGTGGGGAGGGAAAAAAGGATCAAATGGAAACAAAGCTTTGTAAATAAGGAGGGGAAGAGTGGTTGAGGGGAGTGGAAGGGAATGGGAGAAGAGAAAAGGAACTAAGTCACACCACGTGCAGGTCCAAATTCCCTATGATGAATGTGATCATTACATATATCTAAATTGTACCAATAAACTTTATAAATATATGAAAAAGAACTCACTATTTAGCCTGGAACTCAATGTGTAGCCCAGGCTAGCCTGGAACATACAGCAATCCTCCTGCCTCAGCTTCCTCTGTCCTGGGATTATAGGCATGTATCACAATATCCAGCTCCTTAAATATTCTAAACACATTTTGAGATGTTGATATACAATAAACTGCACATATGCATAGAGTACAATTTTACAATTCTGACATACGTACACACCTGAAGTAATTACCACAATGAAGATAGTGAACATATCCAGCTCTTCCCCCAGACAAAGTTTTCTTGTGGCCCTGGTAACCCTTCCTCGTGCTCTTTCCTACTTCCCCATTCCCCATGCCCAAGGGACTACTGATGTGGTTTCTGTCATTATAGATTGGTTTACACATTCTGCTTTTCTATAGATGTAATTATATGATATTGTGTTAGCTTTCTCTTATGATAATAAACACCTGAGATAATTGATTTATAAACAGAAAAGCTTATTTTTGGTTTACAGTTTTGGAGGCTCAGTCCATGGTTGGTTGTTTGCATTGCTTTTGGGCCTGTTGTGGGACAGCACATCATAACAGCAGGACATGATGGATTTGGCTGAAAAGAAATAAATTTCATGGAATCATTTTAATAATTGATGAATACATATGTCTTTATTTTATTCCTCATAAGTCTAACTCCCCTGATGAGGTCATCTCATCAACAGAGCATGACATTTGAAATAAAAAATTCAGTCATCTTTGAGGTTCATTGATGTTTGCAAACTTTCTCTCATATAAACATACCTTGATATACATTTAAAAGTTGCATCCATTTAAAGTGATACTTGTCAGGGAATGAGGATAGAACATATTTCATTCAAAAGCTTGTTAGTTTGATGTATAAGTTGTAAATATTTAGACAGGTGACCTGGGACCTTCATTTGCTCTACCCTTCCTGGCTGCACATCCAGATACCTGGCTTACCGCCTGGCTTTTCTTGGGTCCTTTGAATGAATAAGACTCCATCCAGGGCTTTTCTCAGGACTGCGGGGCTAGAGTGGTAGCCAGTCTGGTCCTCCTTTGAGTGCTGACATCATGCCCTCCAAGATTTTAAGCTGCAGACAGGCCAAATTTCTAGGGCATGGTCCTGGGCCAGGGAAGTCTCCCTTACTGCCTGGGACTCCAACTCTCCAGAGACAAGTTTTTTCGGGTCACCAGAGGAGAATGCAGGCTGCAAATGGTGTTTCATAAGGTCATGGAATTTCATGCTCTCTCTCTCCCATTCAAATTACTCCCTTTCCAGCTGCTCCTGCTGCTCCATCCAGTCATTCTGACACCCACAGAATGCCTTCCTGGGGTTCTGTCTCCATCCCTGCTCCCTCTGGCTCCCAACCC
>NW_004955654.1:42719-43521 GCF_000276665.1 Chinchilla lanigera
TGAACCTGGGCTCCTCATCTAAAGTGTCTCCTCTACAGGCATTTATTATGGCCTCCTGGGCTGCCTGTTTTGGCATTTCCTTTCCCCAGAAACCCTCAAAACTTTGGGTGAACCAGCATCTACCCTGGCAGTGGTGCTGCTCCCTCTCCATTGCCCCTGATGGCTAGAAGCCATTGCAAGGTATCTCACTGCCCATGGGGATAGGCCTTATCTAACCTGGCAGTGCTCCGGCCGTGGTTGCAGGTCCCATGCAGGAAGGGCTGGCATTGGCCCCCGGCTTTATGGTCATCCACTACTCCCTCATGGGTGTCCTTTTCAGACACGGTGAGCCCCAGTCTTCTCTCAGCTGTGCAAAAAAGATCATATTTGGATCAGGGGAATGAAGCAATGGTGAAGGGGACACAGTAGGACCAAGTTAGTGGGCAGAGCCCCAACACAGAGGATGTGAGAGGGGCATTCTGCGTTACTCAGGGCTTCTCACTAAAGTGATCTAGAAAAGTGTGGGATAGTGGTTATGCTGGGGCTCTGAGTGAGAAGACTTGGGTTTGTTTCTTTTTCTCTGATGTTTTAAAGCAATTTTCTTTGGTTGCAGTAACAGAACACCACTTGGGCTAGCTGAGGGAAATGTATTCTGAGAAGAGGAATTACCTGTCCAAGGGGCACTCTGGGGCCTCAAGAAGAGAAGGAATCAAGGCTAGAAACTGTCAGAGGTTTGCATGGTAAGATTCTGCTTCTGGGCCGCAAATACTGGAGGAAAAGTCCTAAACCACTCTAGGGCAAGGCTAGGCTCAGGCCTAGTCCA
>NW_004955654.1:74637-75749 GCF_000276665.1 Chinchilla lanigera
GCGCATGAGGTCAGTGTGGCCACACTAAAGGGAAATTGAACCGTGGTCCTGAGAGAGCCTACTCTCTCCCTAACCTCAGTCTCCTGTGCATGGCTGTAGGTGCACAGATACTCACTCACCTCAGTACATGCACTTCATGGTCTGTACTGGGACCCGGGCAGTTTCCTTTCAGCTTCTCAGGCAGACACATGAAAGATGAAAATATCAGCTCAGCTTTGTCCTTTGGGGTGATGTAGGTTGGCTGTTTCATTTGTAAAACTTCAAAAATTTTGGGTGTCACATCCAGCAACTATTACACCTTCCTTGTCCCAGCTGCATTTTACCCCTGCTCCAACAAGGCATCGTCTCTGCTCTTGGAAGCTCAGCAGTTCTTCCTCTTCCCCTCTCATTTCTTTAATGCTACACTCATCAGGTGTTTGTTATGTTCTAGGCTCTACATTAGTATGCGTGTGAATGAGGTAACATGCTGAAAGTTCCTAGACTAGTGGGAAAGTTCTTAGACTAGTGCATAGCATGTGGCAAATACTGAAATGTCACTTTATTTTCATTTTTCCCAACAGCTCTTGTGATGTTGCTATTATTCCTTCTAGTTCTAAAATGATAAAGTTGGAACTCAGAAGCCCTGGATAACTCACTTAGGTCCACACCGTTCATAAGTGTCAGGACTACTCATGAGCTTTGCATGCAATTTTCTGTGCAGCTTTTGTTCCCTTTTACTAGGACCTGATTGCTAATAACAGTTGGGCTTTTTGTACATTGTATTTTGAAGTTGGTTTCTAACCTCAGTAGGACCTTTGGAACAAAGAGGTCTACATGTTGTGTAGGAATTTGACACTTGTACAGTTTCTGGCCTGACCATGACAGTTCTGGGCGTCTGCATGGTTCCTCCTCATTGGCCAGTGTTCACAGGACCTCATCTCTATACAGTCATTCTTTTTGTTGTTTTGTGTTTCCAGGAATTGAACTCAGAGTCTTCATGCTGAGCAACATGCCTAATCCTTCTTATATTTTATTTTTAATCCTAAATTGCTAAATTGCCCAGGCTGCACAGCCTCGCTAGCATTTGTTATTGGCTGATTTCTTAATGCTAGCCATTCTTACTGGGGTAAGGT
>NW_004955654.1:77916-79061 GCF_000276665.1 Chinchilla lanigera
AACCTGCTTTTACAGAGCCCAACAGTGAGTGATCTTATGGGGAATAATGCCACCCCCAAAATTTTTATTTAAAGCTGTAGTTTGAGCAACAGTGCTTAAGCATTGATGTTCATAATCTTTGACATTCATATTCCTTCTCTTCATGACATAATCTTACTGCATATCAGCTAATGTTACAAAGAGGCAAATCAAACCATATCTGGAAGAACATGCTAAATGGGGAAGCTCACTAGGCAAGAACAAGCTACGTGGCTCCCCCCGCACCACTGACTCACTCTGACTTGCCATCTGCCAGCATGATCGGGCTTATGGCAGGTGGTCCTGCATATATTACAACGTGGTTCTTAAAAATGCAACTTTATAAGCACAGTTCAATGATGTTTAGTATATTTACAAGATTACACACAGCAACATCTCTTATCGAATTGCAGAACATCCTCATCACCCCGCAAAGCAGCACTGTACCAGTTAGTCAGTGCTCCCCATTTCCTTGGTGTGCACTGCTAAACCAAGCTGGTTTTGATATTTTGAGACAGGATCTTGCTTCAAAATCATTGTGTACCTCAGGCTGACCTTGAACTCATGATCTTCTGTCTGCCTCTTGAGTGAGAAAATTATAGGGATGCCCCGCCATGCCCGGCTGAAGTACAAAAGTTTTTAATTTTGATAAAACCCACTTTATGTTTGTTTTGATAGATTTTGGCCGGCAGCGCAGAAAGTAATAAAACAATAAAATGCTTTTGTTATAGGGCACGGAGAAGACTACAGAGGGCAGGGGTGGAAAGGTGGGCAAGTCTTCTGGGGGTTGGGCAAAGGGGACAATGGTTAAATATGGTGCAGCTAGAGGCGGGGTTTAGGGGCTGGGCTGGCTGATGTGGCAGGCTAGCATTGGGTGGGAGTGTGGGAAAATGAAACAGGATATTCCATAAAGGGGAGTAGGAGGTGGTAATTTGACTCTGGGAAGAAGGGTGGGACTTAGCACATAGCCTCTAGAGGCCAGTGCCGTGTTGGCCATGGCATATAGTCTCCAGTAGGTGGCGCCACAGCCACTCTAAAGGAATTCTACTGGGGGAAAAACCCTCTCACTTTTCCTTTGGTGATGAATAGTCTTAGTATCATAGATATGAAACTGTTGCCTAATACAA
>NW_004955654.1:80411-81289 GCF_000276665.1 Chinchilla lanigera
TGTGGTCAGCTAACACAACAGAAGATTGCTTCAATGCTTATGGTTGTCTCCCAGTCTGTCCGCAGGGGCTGTGGATGCCTGCTGTGTTTTCACCACTCAGACTTAGCTTTTACTTCCTGCTTCTGCAGAACTTGAAGATCAGCCAAGAGCGAGAGTTTAGGATCTTCTCAGGTTTTATTCTGTCTGTGCTCTAATTCCCACACGTGTCCATAGGCTTCCAATTCCAGACATACGTCTCATGGTCTTCCACTTTCTCAGGGCTATATTAGAGTATCTCAGTTTCTATGGATGTCTTATTACGCAGCGTTCCTGTTAAACTCTTGGCTTGGGTGTTGGTTACATCTGCTGTCTGTTATCTTACGCAGAGTGAGAGTTAAAACTTATGATGGTTTTACAGAAGCACATACTGGGGAGAGAGTTTTAGCACAAGGCAGCTCTCAGTCAGGTCCCTAAAGAGACAAGGCCTGGCTACCCCACAGGATCATCAAGGAAACCCAGTGTTTGCTGGCAGAGCCAGTTCCTGGGATTAAGGCAGAACCAGAGGAGAGCAACGACTGTTATTTTCATGTGATCATTCCTGGCCCCCAGCATTCCCCCTCTGAAGGAGGGACTTTTAAACTTGAACTCTTTCTGCCAGAAGAATACCCAATGACAGCACCTAAAGTACATTTCATGACCAAAATTTATCATCCTAATATAGACAAATTGGGAAGGATATGTTTAGATATTTTGAAAGATAAGTGGTCACCAGCACTGCAGATCTGCACAATTCTGCTATCAATCCAGGCTTTGTTAAGTGTTCCTAATCTAGATGACCCATTAGCAAATGATGTAGCAGAGCAGTGGAAGACCAAAGAAGCCCAGCCATAGAAACAGCT
>NW_004955655.1:0-6256 GCF_000276665.1 Chinchilla lanigera
GGCCTTGAGCTCACTTTGCAGCCCAGGTTGGTCTCCAACTCACAGTGATCCTCCTGCCTCAGCCTCCTGAGTGCTGGGATTACAGGCATGCACAACCACGCCCGGCTCATACACATGTAGTTTTTAAAAACTCTAATGCTTTTTTCTCCCCAGGTGGGGTCTGAGCCCAAATTCTTGCTCCTGTCGCATAGCACTGGCTTCCGGGCCATTTTAGCAACCAACAATTGGTGTGTCACCCAATACAGCTGGGAAGCAGGCTTTCAACTCATTTGTTAACCCCCTCATTTGCTGCCTTTGGGAATCGTGTGTGTGTGTGTGTGTGTGTGTGTGTGCACGCGCGCGCACGCACCTGTCTATTCTGAAGATTTTCTCTTCATTTACCAGATTTTAGAATAATGAGTTGGACTCCTTTGGAAATCATTCTTAACCCATCACAACTGACCGCAGGCCATTTGTTCCCCTTTATTCTTAGGACCCCAGGCAGTTAGACAAACCCTGACACCAGTGCGGACCCATGAAAGGGGAGCAGCTGTACCTCCAGGCTAAGCAACAGAAAATCTCTCCACAGCTTTCTGACCCTTCCTTTCCGCCTCAGCACCCTGGGTCCCTGAGGGACTGCGTGAAACAGAACGCAAATGAACAGCTCTGTGAGTGAGAATGGACCGGTGTGCTCTGAAGCCAGAGATCCCGGAGTTTGGGCTATTCGAGCATAACCTAACAAACATATTCAAGGCACACGCTTCTGCAGTCTGAAATTCTAACTTGAACTTTAACAATGAATTTTTTAAAAATCTTTGGTGACTCAGTTAAGAACGAGCTACAACAGGCTCTGCAGCTGTAGTCCTAAAAGTTACCACTGAACATTTGCTTCAGGACAAATGTGTCAGTCAGGGAAGGAGTTAATTTTGAGGGAGACGTGGGAAATCCCGCCAGCATTGCTTTTTCTCTCCAAACAATAAAAATCCAGAGCCAAAACTAATTTCAATGCCACACACTTTATTCATTTTTTTTTTAACTTTTTTTTTCCTTAATATTCAATGATCAAGTATTCAAGATATTGTAAACCAAGGTTTATCAGTACATTGACAATCAATTTCATTGAACACAAGGAAGGCATACATCTTTTAGATTAACCCAAACAGGTCTCCGAATAAATATTCATCTTAAAATCACAAAACCAAACTCCTTTATGTAACAACTCAGAACGGCCCTTCGACACAAGCACGCCTCTGCACAGGAAAGCACACGCACACGGAGCACGTACCCCACTGAGGCTCCACGCCAGTTCCTGGACACAGGGTCCCACTTCCTTAAGCTAAAATGTTAGAGGCTGACCTTCCGGCCCCACGCTTGAACGTTAACATTTGGGGCGTAGAGTAGAGGTATATCTATTTTAAGAAAAATGCCCTCTGTCAAATCGTACCGATTATTTCTATTTTTTATTTGTACATTCCAACGTGAAGCTTCTTTTGTTCACCCTTTTGGATTAATATGTCCATGAAATTAGCTTTCGCCGACATTTTCTCTTCAAATTTTGACCTGTATAATAGACTACCGGAAAGAGACACTACCTTTAAAACCTCATTGCTCAAAACATTTCCCATGGGTGTACACTTGCTGGAGAGAAAAATAAAAAAAAAAAGATTACCTGAAGTCGTTTTACCTCTCTCTAAATTAGCTTTAGCATTTGATCATTCTTGTGAAACTAAATATCAAAAGCACTTGCGTTATCCCTAGAAAAGTATCCCCCCCCCCCCAGTCTTCACTCTTGCAGCCTAGAGTTCATGGATTAACTGTTGAAGTGAGAGCAATGGGTGCTTGTCTTCTGGGGAATTTTCCAGAATTCCAAAATGCAAAGTACACGCAGCCCCGGATCAGTGAAATACTGTGAACTCAGAAGTGAGCATGCATTGTTGAATACTTTTAGCACCAGGCATATTTTTTTTTTAACGTTGCAAAAGCAAACAGCCAAGGAGGGGTTTCATCACATTTGACCCCTCCTCAGGGCTGAGTAAAACTGAAGTGCTTAAAATGAAACCTCCTTAGCCATACACAGATCTGATTCCACTGCGACAAGAAGCCTGGGCGAGATACGGCCAGCAGCATCTTGGGAGATGAAGACGAGAGGAGAGACAGAAAAGATAAAGTGCGCGCAGCCATGAACCTCACCTGCCTGCCACCCGCCCCCTTACAGGTGGGCACAGGCTCCCTCTGGGTCCGTAAAAGAGAAAACTAGCAAAGCTGCAGTCTAGGTGACTCTGGAGTGGATACAGTGTTTTCGTATCTGTCTGCTGCTCAAAATATTCAATATTCACCTGTGTGTCAACAGTCATACTCATGTGCTGGTTCCTCTATGGTGTTTCAAGCATAGGCAGCACCCTACTGCTCCTTGGTACACTAGAGAATTCCCACAAATGCCTCAGCCCTTCCAAACCATGACGCTTCTCCCTGGTGCATGTGGTGTTTCTACAGAAAAGGATCCAAAAACGAATTCTGGCGTCAAATCCGCCAGAGAAGGCAAGTTGGGTTGTAGACCCAACTTGCGATTTTCTGGGTGGTTGGTGAAAATGAAGGATGCCATGACCTCCCAAGCCCCACTGCGGTTGCCCCCACTCCCGGTGCCCCCTCTCCAAGGCCTGCCCCCCCCGCCCCGTGCATGCTGCTGTCACACTCCGCGGGCACCAGGCAGGGGCAGGGGCTTGCTATGGATTTCGTGTATGTTCATTGTAAGTCTTTAATAGGACGCGTAAAACTCAAATCTGCCCCAAAACTAAGGGAAATATTAACATTCGGAAAGAAAAAAACAGACCTGAAACTCCCAAAGCTCAGATTCAACCACCAAAACTGGATTTTTCTCTATAAAATATAAACTATAAGTAGATATCTGAGGTATCTTATGACACTTTTTAATGCTACACTTAGCTAAATAAATGAAATTTACCATAAAAATCTAATTAAACATCAAATGCTGATGGTTCCCAAAGGGGTTTCCTATGAGTTTTTTTTCTATTTACACAAGGAAATACATCCCTTCATCTTCAGAAACAGTAATACATCAAAAATGAAATGCATCAACCTCACTACTTTATAATCACATTTTGCTTCTGTTAAGCAGTAACTCCTGCCTGCATTATTTAGTGTAAGAGCTGAGGAGAAAAGCAGAGAAACCCCCATCTCAACCCTGACTTTGTCACTCTGTACAATCCTGAATAAGTAACCTCACCTCTCTGAGGCTCAGATTGGTATCTACTGAGAGACAGACAGACAGAGAGAGACAGAGAGAGAAAGCGGGAAGGGAGGGAGGGAAATAAAAGAGAGGGCTGAGGATACAGTGCAGTGACAGAGCACAGACTTAGCACATGCAAGCACCTAGGCTCAATCCCTAGCACCACCGAAACAAACAAAAACAGAACACAGCATAAAATCTTTGCAAGTTAAGAGGATTAAAATGGATAATATGTAGTAAGTGCTTGCAAAATGCTCTGTAGTGACTGCTAATTAGTGTCCTCTCTGATCCCCCTTTTCCCGACCCCCAAACTGTGACACCATGATCTTGAATGACTTTTGATCCCTCTCCCTTTCTCTCTCTCTCTCTCTCGCTCTGTTTCTCTTTCTCTCTCTCCTGCCCCTACTTGGGTTTGAACCTGGGGCCTTTGCACTGAGCTACATCTCCAGCCCATTTTAAGCAGAGTCTCATAAAGTAGCTGAATTGCCCAGACTGGGCAAGAACCCACAACCCTCCTACCTGGCCTCCCAGAGTGCTGGGATTTTGGGTGAGAGTCACCATGCCCAGCCTGTCTGCTTACTAGAACCAAGACAGCCAAAACAGTATCTCCCAACCACACACTCTACACCCTGTGAGTTTCCAAGTGAATAGGCTGGACTCAAGGATGGAATATTTGAGTATTAACCCCAAATAAAACACTAATGTACAGAATTGATAAGGGAACAAGATGACCTTTTGCCAAAACAAGGAATTTAAAGCCTAAGGGCACAGAGAATGACAGTTATAATGTCTACAGGAGCTGTGACTATAAAGTATTACAACCAGTTTATAAACAAACACATGAGATCTTATATATACAATGAAACACCACCACCCTCCAAAGAGTCACTTAGTTGGTGACTATTCAATGATGCTACCACAGCAAAACATTGTGGGAACCGTTCTTAGTTGCCACCTATTCCAAAACTTCATTCCTTCATGATTTTTACTACTTATTCTGTCACCACCACATTAATGGGATATCTGTTATTAGTACATAAGGAAGGACAATGCCAACGTCGTGGTGGACATGTCGGGCCAATTTCTAACATGACCATCCCAGGAGGTGCCATGGAGGAGCAGGTGGTGACCAGTAAATCAGGACCTGCCAGGTACCAGGGCCCGGTCAGTGACTGCTGGGCAGGACGACTGCTCAAGGAGGAGAAAGGCTGGGGTTTCTCTCATTCCCCGGGGTGAAACAATCATAGCACCAAAAAGCAGGGCCGATCTCACCCAGACTCTCGTTTAATGACCACAGAAAACTTAACGATCACTCCTCCTACACATTTTTATCTCCAACACTAAAGGATATTTTCCCTTCTAAAGGATCAAGGTCATCCAGAGGGGGTACAGAGGGACACCGAGTCCCCAGGTAGACCTCGGCTTAGTCAGCGATGTTTTCAGAAAATCTTCCACGTCCTCACATTGACCAAAGTTTGACACGTTTCAGTCATAGCTCAGCAAGACTTCTCACTTCCCTGGGAACCAAGCCCAGCAACCAAGGGTCAGCCCTTGTCACCTGAGTCACGAGCTGCGCCCTAGGCAGACGTTACTCAGTCCGGCAGCGGTCACCCTCTCCACAAGCTGAGCACAGCCAAGCGAGCCACTCGAGCAGCGTCACCGCTGGGTGGAGAGCAAAACAACACTGCTGGGAATTCCCAAATGGCACCCGTGCAGCCATGCAAGGAGGGAAGCCAAAAGCCCGGGCTGCGCGTGTCCCCGTCACCTCCGTCCCGTGGGCAAGGATGAACCGTGTCTCAGGTTAGCCCTGCGCAAGCACGGGCTCTTTGGTAGAAGCAGCCCGCAACTCCATCCGTGCCGGGGCCCTTGGCCTGCCTTCTGCTGCCCTAGGAGGGCTCTGCCTCCAGAACCAGGCAGAAAGCACCCTGTGCGGCACCTAACGCAGTCATAAGCCGGGAGATCCTGTAAAGAGTGACACACAACGAGCCCACAGGGGGTTAGGAAAGGAAAAATCCCCTCTCGGAATTGTGTGGGAAACACACAGAAAGGGAGTCGAAGAGGCGAGGACATAAAATGATTGTACCTCTGATAAAGTGCAATGTAACACGATAGACCAGGGTCTTGGAAATAATTTTCTCTATTAAGGATCTTACTCTGGGTCCGGCTCACAGGGGTCCCTTCTCCTACCGTCAGAGTGATTTTCAGACCCCGGGGAAAGCTTTAATTTAATTACTCGTATTTAGGAGCAGCCACAGCAATTTTCTGCACCAAAAAAAAAGGGGGGGAGAGGAAGGGCAGGCGAAGGAGAGGGAGGAAACAGCACAGAATTGCAGTGCTTTAAAGATACAGATAAATGCTCTGGTGGGATTCACTATTACCTCTGGAGTTTCCTTTCAACTACTTTGAATGTCAGGGTTGTGACGCTGAACTGCCCTTCTGTGGGTCCTTCTGAGCCGAAGGGGTTTTGACAGCTGTTTCCGTGGATGAGAAAGCCATCCCTTTCCTCACGGAGCATCTCAAATGACAGTTTCTAGCCATATTGCTTAGCACACTAGTTTTAAAGCCCCTGGGGAAATACTGACGTTTGTGTTCAAGCTATCAGACTTACGATTCAGCAGCCTCTTAGGACGGGGCAGACAGAGGAAAAGAGGACGTCTTAGGAGACAGTGTAGCCATTCCTATCATCACGCTATGCGCGCGATTCCTTTGAAGCATTTGAAAAATTCTACCTGATTGACAACTCTGCTATGGCTTAAGATGCGATTAACGGTCCTTGAGGGGACGTCCAGCTTCTCTTTTCAAAAACAAATCTGCTTTATTCTCTGAAAGCAAAGGTAACATGCTGCACTTACATCTTCCCAATCAAATTGCATAGTTGAGGCGAATGTATTTGTGCTTTGTAGCAGAGCTCACAGTAGGTGTTCAAATCTAAAATCCTGGATCTGCAGATGCAAAGTCCCGGTGAAGAAGCTCACCTTGGTTTGGAGTGGACGCTCAGGACACCCTCGGCCGCGGCCTCACGGCGGTGGG
>NW_004955655.1:6925-8782 GCF_000276665.1 Chinchilla lanigera
CGCACCAGCTCGCTCAGCGTGCTCAGCGGGGGCTCGGGGCAGCGCGGCCCGCGCGCCGCGGCCTCCTTGCGCTTTATGGAGTACCAGGCCAGGAAGATGAAAACAAAGCCGACGAACTTGAGGCCGGCCGCCAAGCCGAAGTAGACGAAACGGAAGGACGTCACGTTGTACTCCCAGCACGAGCCCTGCACGCCGCAGTCCTGCTGCCAGAGCATGCAGGTGGTGTCGATCACCGCGCCGAAGTAGATGGGCGTCGGAATGTACGCTGCGGGGAGAGCGGGAGAGAAGGACTCAGCACACCCGACAGGGAACCCGGTTCTTAATTAGAACAGCAGAGGGCCCAAAACACGGAGAGGGGGATGATTTTCCTAGAGCACCTGATTTTTTAAAATGCATCATTTCATCACAGTTCATGATGAAAAGCGTTCACTAAGTAGTACATACTTCAAATCTTCCAGTTTGCACCTCGGAATGTGTGACTGGCTTTTAGGATCATAAAACCGTCTAGCGCCTGTATGAGTTGGACAAATCATCACATTATACACTTCAGGTTCAATTTTGTCAGTGACAGCTCAGTAAAGCTGGGAAAAATGTCTACTGCCAAAAGTGCAATTAGAGAATCCCTTTAAACTGAAAGGTAGATTTTGTCCTTACATACACAGACGCTGCGCTCGGCCCCTTGACTGCCTAGCTGAACACGGTAACACCGAGCTTTTGCGGATGAGCCCCAGTCCCAGGGTGCAGGAGCAGGAGCGGGAAGGTGCCCTCTCTAAGTCAGACACCACGTCAAAGGGCGGGTTCACAAAGGCACCTGGGGTCCGGAAGTGATTACAGCATAAGATTCATCTTTGACGCTTAGGACACAGCAGCAGCTTTGTTGTGTGGGCCATGCTAGGGACAGTCTTTAATGCTGAAAGAAGTCTGCCTGGTAGGTGCGTTGCATCGCAGGCTACTCCCATTGCCAGAATGTGTCCACAGCCTCACTGCAAACACCTCCCCCTCCTCAGACGTCTCTTCAGGCAGAAGCACTCACTCCCACGGTGTTTTGTGTCTACCTCCCCTCTGTTAACTAAACGTGGTATTTATTTAAGCTGTCTGCCAACATGACACCTCGTAACTCCCCAAAGTCAGGGCCACACCTTTTAGGCTTTGCAGACCGAGAACCTGTCGGGACAGCCAGGTGGACGCTCAGCAGGTGTACAGAGGAACTAAGGGATAGGAGGCAAGAGAGGAGGAAGGGAAGAAGAAAAGCGAGGGAGGGAGGAAAGGAGAGAAGATGGGGAGGCTGGCAGACCAGAAAGCTGGGATGCACTTCTAAATAAACAGTACTTTGTGAAAATGAGATCTCTCGTTACAATTAAAATTTAACGCTACGTAAGTACTAAGAACTCTCTTGCTTTGAAATTTTGAGGATAAAATCAGCTTGTCGGCCTAGCTACACATGTCACACTCGATAGAAATTAAGATAAGCTTAAATTAAGTAATAAATAGCTGGTATCTCTCCCTCCCATTTCTGGTCCTGCGGCCTCTGCCTGCTGACTTTGCTTTCTCTCCAGGTCCACAGCAGATTGCCCACTCCATGGCATCAAAGACGGGTAGAGCCAAGAAGAAGGAATTACTTTTTCTTCTCCGACCCACCCATTCCTTGGTGAATCAACTGCTTTCTTTGCAAATAGCACTTTCTAGTTTTCAACTTAACTACGCGTGTGTGTCAGAATTTGCTTTAACCAGCACACATTTAAAAACAGTACCTTCTTGTCTTACTGGGAGAGCAGAAAAACAAGCCACCCATTAGACAGAATTAGAATCACTGACCAGTCTGGGACTTATTGGAAAATGCTTTCTTTTTTTTTTTTT
>NW_004955655.1:46185-50430 GCF_000276665.1 Chinchilla lanigera
TCCCGGTACCGGAGAAAAACCAAAAAAAAAAAAAAAAAAAAAAAAGAGAGACAGAGAGACTCATAATTCACTTTGGATGTAAACATCCCTGCACAGCACTTCCTTACTGTCTCCTGCCCCAAAAGGTCTCTGCCACTTTACTCCTATGAGCAAGGCTAAGACAGTCCCGTCTGACGATGTCATTTGCACATATCATTCCCATTAGCAGGCAGGGTTTTACGAATGTCCTCATACCATTCTAAATTAGACAGACCTAGTTCCAGGGCTGGGGATGTAGCCCGGAGTAAACAAGACTAATACAGCTTGCTTTTAATCAGAAAACTTAGCAAGAACATCTAACAGAGATGTAAGTGTAACAACCATTGTTAAACAGAAAAGAGAAAAGCTAATATTTAATGAGTATCTACAAACCGCCTTAAGATATAATTATTTGATTTGCTGTTTTGCAACAGTCCTGGAAAACAAGCACATTTTAAAATGCAATCCCGAGACTCAGTGTGGTTCATGGCTAAATGACAGACCTGAGACTCGAGCATTCTCCAACTACATCCAGCTGCCTACAGCAAAGAAAAACAAGGCTGCTACTGGTTACACACAGCGTGTGGGGTGCGACACCCCTAGCAATGCCAGAGTGATGAACTGGCTAATAACTTGCCCTCTTGTAAGGAAGCAGTGTAACTCCATAGGTAATGTCAGAATAAATGTCCTTTGGTGCACGTGGCCTTAGAAAACTTATTTAAGATTTTAGAGCAGAAAGAAATTAGACACTGCCCATGTTATAGTTTTCCAGATTAGAAAATAGATCTAGGGAGAAAAACAGAAAAGGCTACTATCAGAAAGTGGGGTAATGGCACGAAAGCAGACCTATGGCCTACGGCAGCCAGGAAGTACCAGTGAGGGATAACTTCACCAGAAGACATAGGTCCTACTGGAAGGAAGTTAGGCCGCTGGGAGCATGCCCTTGAAGGGACCCGGGACCCTATCCTCTCCATACTCTCTTTGCTTCTGGCCGCCATGAGGCATACAGGCTCTGCTACTGCATGCATACTTGACGTCCTACCCCCCCACAGGCACAAGTGGGAGGGACCATGGACTGAAACCTCTGAAGTCATGAACCAAAATAAACACGTCCTCCTCGTAAGCTGGCCACCTCGGGTACTCTGTCTCAGGGATGGGACGGTGACTAACACAGTGCTACTTTATCACCACAGATCTGACCAGTTTTCAGACGGTTTGTGCCAGCCTGTGGGCACTGCTCAGGGGCAGAAATGAGCGTGATTCCTTCTGCCTGGGCTCCCTAAGACGCCTGGAGAGTTCTGCTGTTGAGAACAAGAAACTAGATGACCAGCAAAATACAGAAGACATTAAAAATATTTCAAAACATAAAATGTGTTCTAAAAATGTGAAAGACTCCAGCCAAGACACCGTTTAGGACTTGGTTGTTCACCGTTGTTCCGTGCAGATGTTAGTAGGGCCTGACGTAAGACAGAAAGTGGGTGCTTTCCAGGGGACAGTTGGAGCCTGCCTCTTCCTGTGCAGTAGGTAGGGGCTGCCAAGTGCATCTTTATTTTAATGCTGTCCCTGCATACTGTCCTTTCCTGCAATGAGCACCAATGTGTCTGACGTCATTCTCGGTCCCCTGAGTCATCATTAGCAATTGGACCTGTCTAACTGCCATCATCCAGGTCCTGGCTAAGAAATGCATGTGAACTTGCTGTGGGCAAGCACCCGAACATTTTCAACCTTTGTTTTGTTTTGTCTTTTTGAGACAGGGTCTCACTATGCAGTTCAGGCTGGCCTTGAGCTCATTTTGTAGCCCAGGCTGGTCTGGAACTCACAAGGATCCTCCTGCCTCAGCCTCCCGAGTGCTGGGACTACAGGCGTGCGCCACCATGCGCTCCAACATTGGTTCATTAATGAAAAAATAAAATGAATCTGAGGGTCCATGTATCACACTGTCCATGATAATCTTTTACAAAAGTTTTCATTAGCATCTGAGAAAAACAAGCGTAACTCCGCGTGGTAAATACCTCTCTGTCCAAAACACAGAGAGCCTGTGTGGGTGTCACATTGAGCTCCCGACAGCTTCTAGTCATCTCAAGACTGACTGCTGTGAGAGGACTCAGAAACGGCCACAGAGCGCTGACTTGCAGGGACAGCTCCCTTCACGTCTAGAGTGCAGTGGCTCTGAGTGTGGTGGCAGCACGGGTCTCAGGGTCAGAGGTCACGACTGGGAACAAGGCCAGTGATGCCAAAGGAACATATTCTAGGTTACATACTGCATGTACTGAAATATGTAAACAGACTTAATTTCACCTAGCATGCGTCCCCAGCACACACACACACACACACACACACACACACCTATGTATACATTTATAAATACTGGTACAAATATGGATTTTAAAAACTGCCCTAAAATTAGAAAACTGTTATAGAAAAGCTGCTGATGCCTCAGAAGAATGAAATGAATCAAAGCTCATTCACCCGTCACTGTCTCACAGCAAAAGCCGCAGCGACTCCCGAAGGCTGTGATTTCGCTTCCATGGCTCTGCCTCGAGTCTCATCACCCACAAAACCAGAACCGGGGAGCTGAGCTCTGATGATAGATACTTGGTTCTTTGGAGAATAATAAAACTCAGAGTAATTTTTTTAAACATCCTCAGACTCCGACCTAATCATCCTAACAAAGAAATAACCATTTTAATTATTCAGCAGTGGAAGAACAAGAGAATTTCCCAAAGGTCCCTGTAAGACAAAACCAGTGTCTAATTCTTTATCCTCCCATGAGGTGAAGTGGGATCCCGAGCAAAGCTGACGGCAAGGGATTTCAGTGCTCTGAGTATGAAAGCCACTGGGCTGGCTCCTCAGCTCAAATCCTCCAGGATTATTCTTTGAAAATAGTGAAAAATAGTGAAATAATTTCTTTGAAAATAGTGAAATAATTTCTTTGAAAATAGTGAAAAAACTCAACAAAATGGCAATAGCTTACGTATATTATTTCAGCTAAAAAATCATGAATCAATATTTTATTTTATTATTTTTTTAGACAGGGTCTCTCTGCATAGTCCAGGCTGGTCTTGAATTCACTATGTAGCCCAGGCTGGCCTCAAACTCGTGGCAATCCTGCCTCAGCCTCCTGAGTGCTAGCATTACAGACATGGGCCACTACACCCAGCATGAAACAATATTTTTTACTCCAAAGAATCTAAGTACATCCTGACTCTCTCTCTTATTGTTTGCCTTTCAGCAAGTTACTTACACCTCCCTTGACTTTGGTTTACTTATCTGGAAAATGGGTATAATTAATAACACCTACTGCATAGGTTTTAATTACATGGATTAAATGATGTTATCTAGCTAAAAGCTTGATAATGTCTTGTACTTAGTAAACACTCCATAAATGTCACCAGTTGTTTTATTATCATTATGATTGTAGAGGTCTCTTCCTCAGACCTTTCAGCTGCATGACTTCAAGTGTAAAGACCTATCATCATGATCATAAATAATAATTGTCTTTCCTATGATTCACTGTTATATTTCTCCATTTATACTGTTGAGTGCATTTGATGTTAGGTAAGCGACACAGCAAATAACTATTCACTGCTTCACTTGATCCTTCCAACAACACTGACACACAGTGAGACAGGGAGAGGCTACTCCCATTTTATAGAGCTTAAGGAAGCAAGTGATTTGCCCAAAGAGAGGACTCACAGCCACACTCTCCACCTCCTCTGCCAGGGCTCTTCCCATCTTTACAGGCTTACCCAGAATATCACTCTATAACACATAATCTCAAGCAAGAAACACGGCCCATGGTGGGTCAGCAGGCAGGCCAGCACAGAAAGAGTGTGGTGTGGTGCCGAGCCACTGTGGGTGGATACACACACAGGTTAGGGTCGATGTCAGTGCTGCAAGGATGACCTCATCAGACACTGGTGTCGCCACCTGCGGCCAGAGCACGGCATCCCCCAGGATGACCACAGTGTGACCAAGTGGTGCCGGCCGCCCTGAGCGCGTCTCCCACTCGCAGTGCCTGAAAGCATTTCCCCTCCTCACTCCTGCCTGCGGGCTTTCAGCACCTCTGGAGGTGAATGCTTATTTTCTTGCTTCCTTTCCTTTGTTAGTTCTCTTTCTTTTTCGTCATTTCTTTTTTTTTTTTTTTTTTTTTTTAAGCTCTATCTCATCTTCCCCTTTTGCTTTGCCTTTGCTCAAGCAGCTCCTCCACAGGAAGTAGACACCATT